>NW_015169926.1:56204-77911 GCF_001447785.1 Gekko japonicus | reverse complement strand
ATTCAGAAGATCAAGGAACTAACTGGCTAAGAATCTTGTGGACTTAGTAGACTTAGTAGATCTTATACTGAACATGAGTCAGCAGTGTGATGTGGTAGCCATGGCCACCATCTGCAAGTATTGTGCTGATTCTGTGAACTTTGGCAGATCATGAGAGGTCAGGAAGAGTTGCCTCAGTGCTTAGTTGCCTGTAAGGTGGGAGCCACAATGGAGCAACCACACCCCATTTTGAAATGGATTGAGGAACACGAGGCTGAAAACTTCAGCAACCCCAGCCTGAAACTTTTAGACATGCGTTTTCAAAACAACAAGAGCTCTCTCAGCCCCACCTACCTCACAGGGTGTCTGTTGTGGGGAGGGGAAGGGAAAGGAGATTGTAAGCCGCCCTGAGACACCTTTGGGTAGGGAAGGGCGGGGTATAAATCCAATCTCTTCTTCCTCTTCTCCTCCTCACTGCAATCTGAATTTATTTATTGATTGATTGTTTTCTATTTATATCCTGCCATGCCTGCAATGAATGTGAACTGGATCTACTTAGTTTACCTTTTTTTTCTGGTAATATCCTCTCTTCCTCTTCTTCCATCTCCATTCTGAGTGTCACGGGGGGAGGGGGATAACAAAAAACAAGAATTGAATCGTTCATTGTTTCCTTTCTCCTAACAGAAATGTAAAGACAAGTCAAGACCAGAATCCTGAAAGAAGAAACTGAGCATCATAACTAATGATCATTATGATGACCCAAGTTATACTTACTCTTCTTTCCCATATGACAGTATCAATTATGGGAATGTTTCAGAAGAGATTTCATCTCATAATACCACTGATTATGGAAGCCACAATAGTATTGATAATAGTGTAGGTATTCATATCTCCGTATTGGTCATCTGCATTTTCGGAGCCGTGGGGAACGGGATTGTCATCTGGCTTCTCGGCTTCCGCATTAAGAGGAATCCTTTCAGCACCTTCATCCTGAACTTGGCCGTCGCTGATCTGGGAGTCCTTCTATCGGTTCCATTTATTGTTTTTGATATGAGGACAGCATTTAGGTATTATTATTTTTATGTAAATAAGATTACATACCTAGTGTTCTTGTTCCTATTCCTATCAACGTACAGCACTAGTCAATTTCTCCTGACGGCTATCAGCATTGACAGGTGTGTGGCCGTCTTCTTCCCACTTTGGCACCGATGCCACCGGCCACCACATTTGTCCGCCATCGTATGTGCACTAATTTGGGTTCTCTCCTTCCTGCTTACTACAATCACCTACACTCTCGTATTTATTTATTTAAATGAAACAGTGAGCATGGAAGAATACTACCAGTTTATTGCAAATGCCCTGCTGTGCCTCCCGGTCATGATGATTGCCACTGGGGCCCTCTTCATCAAAGTCTGTTTGAAAACAAAACAGCATCGGAGGGGGAAGCTTTTGACCATCGTCTTGCTCACTCTTCTCTTCTTCCTCCTCTTTGCTTTTCCATTGAATGTCAAATACATCGTCGACATTTTCACTGACTTATCAGAATACGTAACAGATGGAGCAATAGTATTAGCCTGTTTAAATAGCAGTGTAAACCCAGCTATTTATATCCTGGTTGGCAGACAATGGAGGTCTAGACAGAGGGAGAGCATGAAGATGATCTTCCAGAAGGTTTTCAAGGAGGAAGAAGGCTGCCTTGAGGAAGCTCCAGTTGAAACCCAGTTATGATGCCCATTCCAAGCTTCTTCCTTTGTCACAGGCAGATTCTATTATGCTCCTATGACACAAAAAGAAAAACCTGAAGGGTTATGACAGATTATATATCAAAGTTTTTTGAATGAATACTCTGTCTCCGGACAGCCCCCTGATAAACCTTGAAAAGTCATAACACCACTGCAACTGAGAACAAAGGCCTTAGAATGGCTTGAGTACTATTCTGCAATCCTTCTTCCCTGCCATATACAACTGGAATCCAGATATGTTCCTCCCACCGAGTCAAATCAAGCCAGCCAGCCCCCCTGAAAGGAATCATTACAGCACTCCCTCCTTGGGCACTTCTGCCCAGGGGTGCGACCACACCAGGGCTGGATTAAGGCCAATTGATGTCCTAAAGACTGCCCAGCAATGATGCCTGTTGGCCATTCCATTGCACAACTGAGAAGACGGAAGTGAAACACTCATGCCATGAGACAGAAACAAATGTGATATCTGGTGGCATTTTTCAAGTCGAACACAGCAGATAAAGACAATTGCAAAAAAAAATCGACCCGAGTCGAGTGTGGCAGTGAAAGAGTTAAGGGCATGACAGTTGTGGGGAAAAACTCCTTGGTGCCCCCCTTCCATTGGTGCCCTAAGGATGTTCTGATTTTGTTCATTGGTTAATCCAGGGCTGAAGATCACAACCAAGTCACACAACTCCTAGCTGAATTAATTCCCCAGCATTCCTAGAAACCTCTGTTTCCTTGTTCCCATATGTATTTTTTTTCCTTTGGGGTTCCTTGCCCATTACAACTTGGGGTAGGAGAGTTTACTGAGAATACAACCGGACAGTTGTAGGCCGGTGGAAAATTAGAGAGATACATTGGGCACCTGCTGGGCAAATTTAATGCAGGTTGGTTGAGCAGGATTTTACACTTTCTTGTTTAAGCTGTAAAATCTTATGTGTGCTTGCTCACACGTAAGTGTGTGTTGAGTTCAGTGGATCTTCCTCTCTAGAAAGCACGTCCAGAATAGCAGACTTACTCTTTCCCCTGAAAGTTCCATGTACCAGATGCTTTTTATCTGTATTGTAAAATATTCAGCAAGTATCCAAGTAATAATAATGATACAGAATGATTACGTATTCATTGTACCAATGCTGTGCTACTCAAATTCCCTATCTATAACCTTGTGAATGGCCTTATCTCTAATGCCAATAAAAACCTGTAGATAACATCTGGCTGGCTCTTCTCTTGCCGTGTAGTTTCACATAGAAATAGAAAGGGAAAGCTAATTTATTCTCACATTAATCTTTTACAGACCTACAATAAGTTTCATGAGGGCAGCCATGTTGGTCTACCGTAGAAGAGCTGGATTCCAATTCAGGAGCCCCTCACAGACCAACAAGATTTTGGTGGAATAAGTTTTTGAGAGTCAAAGGTCTGGCAAAAGGAGTTTTGACTCTAGAAAAATCACATCCCCAAAGTCAATGGAAATAAAACCTAACTTAAGAAAAGGAGTGAGCAGGTGTAATAAATCAAATCCAAGAACAATAATTTTAAAAACAATAATGAACAGAAAATAAAATGGAACAGTTCATGTCTCTGAAGGGGAACCTGAGAAAAGCAGATCAAATCTGAAGGTAAGAAATAGTAATGACCTCAACAAGACTTGTGACGGAGATTTCCACACGGAAGGAGTTGGGGATTCCATGCTTCAATGAAGCATGATCATTTATTTACATTATTCATAGTCCACCTGAGACTATACACACTGCATAGTCAGAGGTGGACTAAAACTAATGTAAATAAATTACACACTGTAAGTCAATGCAGACAACAGGATAAGACACTGTCAGTCAATTCACACTGTAAGTCAATGCAGACTACAGGATAAGACACTGTCAATCAATGCACTCTGTAAGTCAATGCAGGCAATAGGATAAGACACTGTCAGTCAATGCACTCTGTAAGTCAATGCAGACTACAGGATAAGACACTGTCAATCAATTCACACTGTAAGTCAATGCAGACAACAGGATAAGACACTGTCAGTCAATTCACACTGTAAGTCAATGCAGACTACAGGATAAGACACTGTCAATCAATGCACTCTGTAAGTCAATGCAGGCAATAGGATAAGACACTGTCAGTCAATGCACTCTGTAAGTCAATGCAGACAACAGGATAAGACACTGTCAGTCAATTCACACTGTAAGTCAATGCAGACTACAGGATAAGACACTGTCAGTCAATGCACTCTGTAAGTCAATGCAGGCAATAGGAGAAGATGCCATAAGTCAATGGACACCATAAGTCAATGCAGATAACAGGTTAAGGAAAAAGGCTCTCAGCATTAAAGGTGAAGTTAAACAAGAATTCTGGTAGGTCTACAGGAGTAAATAAACCTTACCCATTCTCCAGTTCATAGAATCACATGGAGCTGCATCACATGAGTCTAGAAGATTCTGGCTATCAAACTGAGCAAACATGATCATCTTCCTATCTCTTCCTCTCAAGGATATGACCGTTAGAAGCAATTCTTTCATGCTCAGCATATAGATGTGTCCTGAACTCTCTCTCCTGCCCTTTTTTTTTTTACATTCATGGTGGTCAACATGTCCCTGAGGCCCTTCATGTATGGAAGGCTATATCTGTAACTCAGCTATTGTATGGTGTTCCTATCTAGATCGGTGCATATGAGGTGCAAAATCCTCATATTGCTGTCCCCCAGCAAACAAAAGGACTTCGTAATTTGTAGATGGACCCTGAGGAGGAGTGTCGCCTTCCCGGAGTCACTGAACATGCATTTTCTATATATTGCAGGAAATATCAACTCTGCTCTTGACCTCTTGACCGCACACAGAGGAATGCAGATATGCACTTAGGACTGTAGAGCCAACATCATATTATTTAGGGGTTAACAGGTTGACTCTATTCAATACAGGAGAAACACATAACCACATAACATAGTTCTCTTGGTTGAGACTTCTCTCCATTGTCCCTTGCCATGTGGCCAAGATTGAGTCTTTAGGTCTTTAGGTCCATCTTGGCTACACAGCTTCTTCTTTGTGCCCTTAAAAAAACCTCTTTCTCCCTCCCCCCATGGGATAAACCTTTTATCCATTCCTGTTCCAAAGGGATGGGCACAAACCGGGAAAATGCAGTTAATTTTGGTTTGTAGTTCATGGTGTCACAAAGCAGCTTGAATTTTTAGGTGTCAAACAAACCAGTTCAGTTGGTGAGGTTTGTGATGGTGGTAAAATGCCCACAGCATGTTGGAGGCATCAACCTTGCAGGGGATCTCCAGGAGACTCTGGTCTACCTAACCTCCAAGTTTCATGAGGATTACATTTATGGGATCTGAGTTATGCCCCCCCCCAAAGATGGTCCCTCCAGGAAAGTCCAGGCACACATTCAGGAAGTTCAGGAGTGTATAGAACAGACCCTGTTCAAGCTTGAGACATCAGACTCCATTCATGAACCACCAGAAATGCTTGAAAGTTCAAGGAAAGTTTGTGCTGGTTGACCTGTCACAAGTTTCAGTTTGTGATCCACGAACCAACCAAGATTAATCACAAAGTTTCGATGGTGATCCTGTCTGTGCACATCCCTGGTCTCAGTACCTTCCGGATGTGACCGGGCAGCGGTGTGTGAGGTAGTAAGCCATTGTCCTGCTTCCACCAGACTCATTTGAAGAACCAAGAGCTTTATTGTCTGTGCTTAGAACTCATTGGCTGCTATTTCAATTCCCTTCCTGTCTGCCAGCTATAGTGTAGACACAACAACTAAAGACTGTGGGTGAATTCCTGGGTGGAATTATACAGCTCCTATCATAGATGTATAATAAAGTCATCATGGGGAAAAAATTGAAAAAGGAATAGCCTTTCTTTCAAATTAACCTGAGCAGTAATGTATTTATTTATTTACATGATTTATAGTCAACCATTCTCGGGGGACTCAAAGGATAGTGAGCCAGCACAATCACAAAAAATGAGACTCTCATTAACTAATGCATTCAGCTTGTAGAAGTCTGGAACCAGAAAAAGCAGAAGGATAGCATAAGTATTAACTTGAATAATTAAGCAGTACAAGAATTATAAAATAGGATCCTACATACAGTAAGGTATACACAGCAGTCTAGATGTCAGCGAGCTGCCATCTCTCTGCTGGGACATCTCACGTCCCTTCCCTTTCACCCCCCTTGTTTTGCTCTCGTATTTTTCCTCCTCTTAGGCAACTGCTGTAACCAAGGTCGCCAGCTGGTGAGAAGTGGGAGTTATGTCTTCGCACTCATGCTTGTTTAGACTTACCCGTGTGAAATGAACTTGTGTTTAGGGAAACGGGCGTTACTTTCTCATGTACCTTCGCGCCCTTTCTAATCTCCCCGTATCCAGCGGGAAGTGGGACCATTGGTCCAAACCTTGTTCAAAATTCCTTTATTATACCTGTACTGCTGACTAACGTCATTCCAATCAATTCCTGTGTGTTCGTGATCAACCATGCCTTTGAAATAAATCTTGCTTTACTTTTGAACGTGGATCTATTCTCATGCTTGGGGGATCTAACAATAGACAACAGTCCCTAATCATTTCTCCAAGTACGTTTGTAAACCATTTTGTACAGTGCAAGCCGATTAACTTCTGGAATAATTCCATTTTGTATAGTTGGTGGAAAACTAGGACACTGGAAGCCCTCCTGAACTTCTTAGGCAGGCAGTCCCATAAGACGGGAGCCACAATGGAGCAACCACAACCCATTTTGAAATGGATTGAGGAACACAAGGCTGAAAACTTCTGCAATCCCATCCTCAAACTTTTAGACATGCATTTTCAAAACAAGAATTGAATCATCCATTGTTTCCTTTCTCCTAACAGAAATGTAAAGACAAGTCAGGACCAAAATCCCGAAAGAAGCAATTGAGCATCATAACCAATACCAGCCTGACAACCCATTATGGACGCTGCCCTGGATTATGATGATGATCCTAATTATACTTACTCTTCTTTCCCAAATGACAGTATCAATGATGAGAATGTTTCAGGAGATATTTCATCTCATAATACCTCTGATTACAGAAGAGAAAAGAGCATCGTCGATGATGTAGTTATTACTATACCCATTTTGTTAATCTGTGTTTTTGGAGCTGTGGGGAATGGGATTGTCATCTGGCTTCTTGGCTTCCGCATTAAGAGGAATCCTTTCAGCACCTTCATCCTTTTTTTTTTTTTGGTAAAAAAATTTTTTTTTTTCAGGAATAAAACATATAAAATTAAATCATTTCATTCTATCAATTGTCTACCCCATTCCCAGTTCCTCCCCTCCCTCCAATGGCTTCCCACAATGCTTCCACCCCTGCTCCAAATTACTTCATATCATCAACAATATCAGTTTTTCATCATTACAATCTAAAGATAACATCGTTTGACTTAATATTGATCTAAACATATTAAGTTTTGTTTCACATCCCAGTTCTTTTCCAGATAAATTTTAAAATCATTCCATTCTCCAAAAAACTCATCGTCTTCTTTGTTATTCAGTTTTTTTGTAATCTTATCCATTTGTGCCATGAACAGAACTTTTTGTATCCATTCTTCAACCTCTGGTACCTTTTCCGTCTTCCAAAACTGAGCATAAATCATTCTCGCTGTCACTATCAGGTACCAGAGTAAAGTTTTTTTAGTCGTATTGACTTCTTCCATTTTGAGTCCCAAAAGCAGAATTTCCGGTGCTTTTTTAAAAGAACATTTCAGTATTTTTTGCATTTCATTGTGGACTTTTGTCCAAAAGTCTACAGCTTTCTCACAAGTCCACCACATATGATAAAATGAGCCCTCATGCCTCTTACATTTCCAACATTTGTTTGACATATTTTGATTCATATTTGCAATCTTCTTAGGTGTCATGTACCACCTATACATCATCTTATAACAATTTTCTTTAACATTAGTACATGTCGAGATCTTAATAGAATTTTTCCACAAATATTCCCAGGTTTCCATAGCCACTTCCTTATTCATATTAATAGCCCATTTTAACATTTGTTCTTTAACAGTTTCATCTTCAGTATACCATTTTAACAACACCTTATACATTTTAGAAATATTTTTTCCTCCTCCACTCTCCCAAACCTTTTCAATTTCATTTTTTTCCTCTCTAAAACCATAGTTTTTTTTGTCAGATCTAAAAAGATCATAAATCTGGACACTGGACACTCAACAACTCTTTATTAATGGATCCAATCGCACGACAGGAAATTGATCAGGATATATTGCAATATTTTAAGGAAAACTCGCAGGAATCAATTCGACCACACATGAGATGGGACGCACTTAAACCAACGCTTAGGGGAAATCTAATCTCGAAGTCTTCCTATCAGAAGAAACAAAGACAAAAAGTTGAATCAGAACTACTTGACAAAATAAAAATGTTAGAAACACAACATAAAGAGAAACCTTGTAAAAAGATATACAAACAGCTCTTGACAGAGCGCAGAAAATTAGAACAATTGGAATCAAATAAAATCAAGACGCAGCTTATTTATACCAAACAAAAATATTGGTTTAGATCACCAAAATTTTTGAAATTACTATCCCATAAGACGAAAGCCCTGAAGTCAGCTAATAGGATCTCTGCTATAAAAAGTCGGAATGGAGACGTTTTTAATAACAATGATTCTATATCTGATGTTTTTGAAGAATACTATAAAAAATTATACACTTCCTGTCCACTAGACCATGAACGGATGATTTCTTTTCTAAAAGGCAAAGACATAGTGCCCAGATTGGAAGAGAGCCATAAGCTATTGTTAGAAGAACCTTTTACTAATGAAGAAATTATGGAGGTTATAAAATCATTAAAACCTATGAAGACCCCGGGCCCTGATGGGTACACATCAGAGTTCTATAAAATGTTTGCAAAATCTCTAGTGCCTCATCTGACTGAAGCATGTAATGAGGTTCTGACTTCAGGATACTTTCCACCTTCGTGGCGTGAAGCTCACACAGTTGTAATTCTAAAAAAGAATAGGGATCCTTTGGATCCGGCATCCTATCGACCCATCTCCCTCCTTAACCAAGATTTTAAAATTTTAACGGCAGCTCTGGCCAAGAGAATAAACACATTTATAGCTAGATATATTAAAAAGGATCAGGTCGGTTTTATCCCTGGTAGGGATTTGGCAGACAACACTATCAAAACGATGTCCTTACTTCGTCATTCCCAAAGGAACAAACTTAATATGGCCTTTCTATCACTTGATGTGGAAAAGGCGTTTGATTCGGTTGAGTTCCCATATCTTTTTTCTGTGTTAGAAACAATGGGGTTTGGACAGAGATTTTTGTCTACTATTAAAACATTGTATGCTTCTCCCATTACTAGAATTAAAGTTAATGGAATGTGCTCCAAACCCATCCCACTTTTACGTGGTACTCGGCAGGGGTGTCCATTATCCCCCATCCTATTTGCGTTATCGCTTGAGCCACTGGCCAATGCCATAAGAGCACATCCGGACATTGCTGGTATCAAAGTACGCACACAGGAACATAAAATTGCTTTATTTGCAGATGATATGGTGCTCTTCTTAACAAACCCCATAGTGTCTCTACCTGCCCTGCAAGAGCTCTTAAATCAATTTGGTTTATTTTCGGGATTAAAGATTAATGACTCTAAGTCACAACTGATGCCAATTCATCTAAATAGCATGGAAGAAAACTTCATAAGGGAGACATTTGAGTTTAATTGGACGACCACAGAGATGCAATATTTAGGTATCAAGATTAGCCTGGATAGCTCTAAAATGTTTTCACTAAATTACTTGACTATGCATGCGGAAATAACTCAAAAGATGAATAAATGGAGTAAATTACACCTTAACTGGTTTGAAAAATATAACTTAATTAAATCCTTTATCTTACCAAAGTTTATTTTTTTATTCAGAACAATCCCTCTTAGTATCCCAAATGCGATGCTCAAAAAATGGCAATCTTCTTTAAAAAATTTCTTGTGGAATAAAAAGAAACCTAGAATAAGCTTCTCAATTTTACGAAGGCCAAAAAATCTAGGGGGCTTTGCTCTCCCGGATATAGCATTTTATCACAGAGCAATCTTGTTAGCTACAGCGGTTAAAATGTTACACACTACTGTAAGACCTCTGTGGGTGAATATAGGGGATGATTTGATATTTCCAAAGTATCTAGATAGTGCACTCTGGGCCAAAGAGAAGCTTTCCGCTACGGAGAGGAATGCTATTGAAACCATACTCCCAGCATTCCAATGTTGGAAGAACCATGCTAGACATTCTTTGCCCCCAGTATCACGATACTACACGTTTCTAAACCAGAAATCATTTCCACCTGGATCAGACTCCATGCTTTCAGCAAAATGGAGACTTAAACGCCTTACTCGGATAGGGGATATAGCTGATAACAACGGTATCATAAGTAAACTTGACCTTGAACGAAAGCTAGGCTCTCCCATACAATGGTACTTGTATTTGCAGTTAAGACACCTGCTTAACAAATTAAATATAAAAGCTACAATGTCCCAAGCTCAAACAGAAATGGAAATCTTGATAAGAGATTCAGATGCACAAAACAAAGGCCTTATTTCAAAAATATATTCTCTGTTAATTAAAAAATCATGCTCTAAACAGCTACCATATCAAAATGCGTGGAAAAGAGACATTACAGAAAATCTCACGGACGAAACGTGGGAACGCATATGGAACTCATCAAGCTTCAAAACAAAAGTAATATCTGTCAGAATACAAAATCTCAAAATAATGTCAAGGTGGTATATCACTCCACTCAGACTTTCCCATATAGCTCCGACCCTATCACCATTGTGTTGGAAGGGGTGTAACCAAACAGGAAGTTATGCACATTCAAACAGAAAAGCTACTTCTTTTTCTGGGTCAGCACCTTCATCCTGAACTTGGCCATCGCTGATTTGGGGGTCCTTCTCTCAGTTACATTTATAGCTGTTGATTTGTGGATAAAACCGGAAATTTTGTTTTTGAATATCTGGCCTGAAAATCTGAATTCAAGGGTACATAGACGCACAATAGAAGTCCTTCTAGATGCAGCCAAAACAGCAATAGCATTGTACTGGAAGGAGAAAGAGGCACCCTCAGTAGAAATATGGTATAAGAAACTTTGGACTCATTACTTAATGGATGCAGTCTCCAACAAACTTAATTGCATGTCACAAAACCCAATAAAGTCTAATTTCATAGAGAAATGGTACCCAGTGCTGGATTATCTGTCACAAAAACAATTTATCTCATCTGATTGGTCTCAATATCACAAATGGATATAAGATTAATGCAATGACCAGTTCCGCAAGATCTCATACTTACTTACTTATATCTTCTCCACTAGCTCTAATATTTCCTTTTCTTTCTTCTCTTTCTTACCGCTCCAATAGTTCGGATTGCTTCCTAATGTTCCTATCAAGTTTACGCTAAGTCTGTTATCTTTCTACTGAAAACATATTCGGAAGTGTGATGAGTAATGTATTGTAATTCTTTGAACATGTTATAACGTTGTACATACGCAGGAACTATTTACAGGATGTGAATGTAATTGGAAAATTAATTGTTCACTGTTTGAAGTGTTAGAATTGTTAAAAATTGAAAAAATAATTTTTTTAAAAAAAAGTCAGTTTGAAAGCACGACAGCATCGGAGGGGGAAGCTTTTGACCATCATCTTGCTCACTCTTCTCTTCCTCCTCTTCTTTGCTTTTCCATTGAATGTCACAGTCATCCTCTCCATTTTCAATTACATACCACCGGACTTATCAGATGTTGCAATGATATTAGCCTGTTTAAATAGCAGTGTAAACCCAGCTATTTATATCCTGGTTGGGAGACAAGGGAAGTCTAGACAGAGGGAGAGCATGAAGATGGCCTTCCAGAAGGTTTTCAAGGAGGAAGAAAGCTGCACTGAGGAAACCCCAGTTGAAACCCAGTTATAATGCCCATTCCAACCGGCAAAAGTGTCTTCCTTTGTCCCAGGCAGATTCCGTTAGAATTCTATGGCACATATGGAAAACACGTAGGGTTATGACAGATTCTGTATAAAAGTTTTAAAATGAATTCTTTGTCTCTAGATAGCCCCCCAATATCCTTTGGAAAGGCATAACACCACTGCAACTGAGAAGAATGGCCTTATAAAGACATGAGTGCTCTTTTGTAATCCTTCTCCCCTGCCATAAAAAAACTGGAATCCAGAGATGATCCTCCCACCAAGCCAGAACAAGTGAGCCAGCACCCCTGAAAGGAATCATCACAGCACTCCCTTCTTTGGCAGTTTTGCTCTGCACGACCAGGGATACAACACCCCCAGGGCCAGATTAAGACAAACTGATGCCCTAAGCACATACCCATTGGCCATCCATTGCTTAACTGGCAACATGGAAGTGAAATGCTCACACCATGAGAAGAAGAAGAGATTGGATTTATGCCCCGCCCTTCACTACCCAAAGGTGTCTCAGAGCGGCTTATAAACTCCTTTCCCTTCCCCTCCCCACAACAGACACCCTGTGAGGCAGGTGGGGCTGAGAGAGCTCTGACAGAAATGGCTCTTTTGCAAGGACAGCTCTTATCAGAACTACGGCTTGCCCAAGGTCATCCAGCCAGGTGCAAGTGGAGGAGACGGGAATCAGACCCGGTTCTCCCAGATTAGAGTCTGCGTAATTAACCACTACACCAAACTGGCTCAGAAAGAAACAAATGAGATATCTAACGACAACTTTAAAGTCAAACGCAGCAGATAAGGACAATTGAAACAAATCCAACCAGATTTTTCTGTGGCAAAGGGTTAAGAGCACAATAGCTGGGGGGGGGGGGAACCTCTGTGGTGCCCCTCTTCAACTGGCGCCCTAATGACATGCTTGTTTTGCTTAATGGCTACTCCAGGACTGAACATCACAACCAAGTCATACAACTACTAGTTGAATTAATTCCCCAGCATCCCTAGAAACCTCTGTTTCCTCATTCCCATATTTCATGCTTTTTTTCTCTTGGGGCACCTTGAGCATTATGACTCTGGGTAGGGTAGTTTGCTGAGAATGCAACTGGACAGCTGTTGGCCACTGGGAAATGAGAGAGATAAGTTTGCTACCTACTGGGCAAATTTAGTGTTGGTTGATAGAGCAGGATGTTACCCTTTCTTCTTTAAGTTGTAAAATCCTATGTGTGCTTGCTCACATGTGAGTGCTTGTTGAGTTCTGTAGAGCATGTCTAGAATAGCAAACTTCTTCCTGAAAGGTTCATGTACCAAATGCTTCTTACTCCTATTGCAAAACATACACCAAGTGACCAAGTAATAGTAATGGCACAGAAGGGTGACATATTCCTTGCTCAGACCCTGTACTTCTCAGATTTCCTGTCTACAACCACTGTTCCCTCTAAGCTGAGTTAGTGTGGGCTAGCTCACAGTTTTTTAGCCTCTGGCTCACACTTTTTCCTCTTAGCTCAGGAAGGATGGCTCCAGAGCAAACCAATTTGTGCCCAAGGTCATCCAGCAGCTGCAAGTGGAGGAGCGGGGAATCAAACCTGGTTCTCCCAGATCAGAGTCTGCACACTTAACCACTGCGCACTGATGGACCTCTGCTCCATATGCTTATCTAATTCCCTTTTGAAGCTGTCCATGCGGGAATTAAGATTGCTGGGGAAAAGATCAACAACCTCAGATATGCAGATGATACCACTCTAATGGCTGAAAGTGAAGAGGATCTAAAGAGCCTCTTGCTCAGAGTAAAAGAGGAGAGTGCAAAAGTGGGCTTGAAGCTCAACATCAAAAAAACTAAGATCATGGCATCCGGCCCCATCACTCCTTGGCAAATAGAAGGGGAAGTCGTGGAAGTAGTGACAGACTTCACGTTCCTGGGATCCCAGATCACCACAGACTTGCAGCCATGAAATTAAAAGACGCCTGCTCATTGGGAGGAAAGCGATGGCGAACCTAAACAGCATGATAAAAAGTAGAGACATCACCCTGCCAACAAAAGTCTGCATGGTCAAAGCAATGGTATTCCCAGTAGTCATGTATGGCTGCGAGAGTTGGACTATAAGGAAGGCCGAGCGCCGAAGAATAGATTCTTTTGAACTATGGTGCTGGAGGACTCTTGAGAGTCCCTTGGACTGCAAGAAGAACAAATCAGTCAATCCTCAAAGAAATCAACCCTGACTGTTCCCTGGAAGGCCAGATAATGAAACTGAAGCTCAAATACTTTGGCCACCAAATGAGAAGGGAGCACTCACTGGAAAAGACCCTGATGCTGGGAAAGATTGAAGGTCAAAGAAGACGGGGACGGCAAAGGATGAGATGGTTAGACAGTGTCATCGATGCAACGAACATGAAATTGAGCCAACTTCAGAGGACGGCGGAAGACAGGAGAGCCTGGCGGGAGATGGTCCATGGGGTCGCGAAGAGTCGGACTCGACTGTGCGACTGAACAACAACATGCTTGTAGCTGCCACCACCTCCTGTGGCAGTGAATTCCAGTGTTGTTCAACTGATGTTGTTTTAGTCCATTATCTGTGCTGCTCCCATGTTCCAGGCACACAACCAGTGTCTCTCTCTGTCTTACACACTAATAGAACTCCTTCCTCTCCCCTGGCTATCTTGAGGCTCTATGCTGTATGTTGTATTTCATCTCTTATGCCAATAAAGGTATTGTATTTGTTTGTTTTTTTGTTTTGTAACTCTTTCCAAGTGTGGCATGAAACAGCTGGGCCCAAGGCTAAATGCCACATTTTTCAGCTCATGCCAAGAGGCTCACGCCTCTAGCACACTGACCCTTCGATGCGAGGGCTTCATTACCGAAGGCACAGAAAGCACAGGAGGCAGGCTCAAGGCAGGCCATGAGTGCCTTTCTCCCCCTCTCCCCATCTCAGCTGGACCTAGGGGTGCTCAGAATTCCTCTCTCAGGGCTCCAGTGCACCATCTCTCTGAAACCACTAATTACTCCCCTTCCACAGCTGCAATTGGGAATTCCAAGTAGAGAACCACCACAAAATCCAGTGCCATGGGAGCCCTAAAAATGATGCAGGAGAATCAGGGATGGAGTTGAAAAAACAGTTCCATGTTGGACAAGGTTTAGTTCCCTTCCTCTATATATTCATTGAATCATAGAACGTTAGAGTTCGAAGGGACCTTGCAGGTCATCTAGTCCAACCCCCTGCACTCTGCAGGAGCATAGCTGAAAGATAGCCCTACATGCCTACAACATACCTGAAAGATGGTCGTCCAGCCTCCACTTGAAAACGTCCAGCGAAGGAGCATCCACCACCTCCCGAGACAGACTGTTCCACTGCTCAACCACTCTTACAGTTAGGAAGTTTCTCCTGATATTTAGCCGGTAACGACTCCCTTGTCCTTTCCACCCATTAGATCTAGTCTTGCAATCCGGAGCAAGAGAGAATCTATCTGCTCCATCTTCTACATGACAGCCCTTCAAATACTTGAAGACTGCAATCATGTCCCCTCTAAGCCTTCTCTTTCCCAGGCTAAACAGACCCAACTCTTTCAGCCTTTCCTCATAAGACTTGGATTCCAACCCTCTCACTATCCTGGTTGCACTCTTTTGGACACACTCGAGCTTGTCAACATCCTTCCTAAAATGTGGTGCCCAAAACTGGACACAGTACTCCAGGTGAGGCCTGACCAGAGCAGAATAGAGCGGAACTACCACCTCCCGTCATCTGGACACAACGCTTCTGTTAATGCATCCTAAGATTGCATTAGCTTTCTTCGCAGCCACATCGCACTGCAGGCTCATGTTTAGCTTGTGATCAACCAGAACACCTAGATCCCTTTCACTTGTGCTGCTTTCAAGCCAAGTCCCTCCCATTCTATATCTGTGCAGGACTTTGCACTTATCTCTATTGAAATTCATTTTAATTGTCTCAGCCCACTGTTCTAGCCTATCTAGATCATTTTGAATCCTGACTCTGTGTCTTCTTCAGAATCAGCAATCCCACCTAGCTACGTGTCATCTGCAGATTTGATAAGCATCCCCTCTATGTCTTCCTCCATGTCATTTATAAAAACATTGAACAACACCGGGCCTAGGACCGAGCCCTGGGGCGCTCCCCTTGAGACTTCCCTCCACGTAGATGCAGAGCCATTTTTGAGCACTCGTTGGGTACAATTTTTCAACCAACCATGAATCCATCCAACGGTTGCATGTCCGGTATTTCTCCTTTAGAACTCCACTTTGGTTAGCCCAGCCCTCTGTGCCAACCAGTCAGATGTGTGCCAACCAGTCAGATGCCAGGACAGAGCCTGGCAAGTAGCAATTGCAAAGTTTCTCCCTGATAGGGTTGCCATCCTCCAGGTGGGGCCTGAAGATCTCCTGGAATAACAACCAATCTCCAGGCTTCAGATATCAGTTTCCCTGCTTTGTACAGAGGGCTGTGTGGCAGTATATACTGCCAATGCCCCTCCCCTTCCCAAACCCCACCCTCCCCAGGCTCCACCCCCAAATCTCCAGGAATTTCCCAACCTGGAGTTGGCAACCCTACTCTTCAACCTGATTCAAGATTTATTTTCCATCGGATGATTCTGACATGTTGTATGGATTTTTATGTCACACGATCATCCTGTCGCAGAGATTGAGAATGGAAATAAAAAGGCAGAATATTAACGTAACAAAGAAATATACTTCAGATCTGGGCCCACGGTGCCTTTTTAGGACAGAAGCCTCCCCTTGCCAGAGTCTCCTTCATCTTCCACTGAAGGCTGTCTTGATGTCTGAGATAAGAATGTTTTCTCACATGATATTATCAAGCTAACTGTAGGATGTCTTATACAATTAGAACTGAGCTTGGAGTGCTCGCTTCGGCAGCACATATACTAAAGAACTGAGCTTGGAGAGCAGCAGACACTTCCCCTCCTCAGCTGGAACTGGGAAAGTCCATCTGCAAGTCCTCTGCCGTTCCAGCCCAGGACCATGGACAGTTGACATCTTCCACTCAACAAGGCTAACCTCCAAAACTGTCTTCATTGACATTCAGCTGCATGGAGTGGAAATCCATAGGGTCTTATGAAGAATTTGGACTCTTGAAAGCACGTTTTGATTTCTAAGGTGGTGCTGGACTCAGATCCAGCTGTTCTACTGCAGACCAAGATGGCTACCTTCTGAAACCATCTTCCAGTCACCGTATCTGAAGAATCTGATCCTTCACAGGTATGTGTCAATCTCACCTCCTACTAGTTCATTCTCTGGGGGCAGGAAATGCTTTTAGCACACTGCCAGCAATCTGATTCCCCGGGGATCTGCAAGGGTGAAGGAGATTCATTTCAGTGGAGATGCCAGAGAATAAACTTACTCCATTCCAGAGTCACCTTCACTTCAGAGCATCTCTGGGAATCGTGGAGAGTCCTTGTCAGATAGAAGAAACAATAATGGACTGCCTCACAGACAGCTAAGTTTCACTTAGCACATGACAGCTTCTTATCTTCATTTGGTGTAATGGTTAAAAGAGTGGGACCAGTATCGTGGAGCCCCAGGTTCAAATCCCCACCCATCCCATGGTAATTCATTTTCTGACCTTTGGCAGGTGATATTCTTGAGCCCTAACATACCTCACAGGGCTGTCTGGAGTATAACATCGAGAGAGAGAATGAGGTAAGCCACTTTGGGTCCCCACTGGGGAGAAATGTGGAGAATAAAAAGATAAGATAAAATAAATGTACCAAAAATGATCCAGAGTTACCTTTGAAAAAATTATTTATCAGGATTGGTTGGATAAGATGTTTTAAATAAAGGAAACATACATGCCTGGATTTGAGGCCAGCCCCTTAGAGAACCACAAGATTTCCTCCAAAAATCTCATGGGGTCTCTGGACTGGTACTCAACTCAAATCTATCTGTTCAACTGCAGGCCAAAATGGCTACCCTCTGAAACTACACATATGCCTTGGTATTGATAGTCTCTAACAAATCCCATTATTCAGATGATCTCCCTAAAAGGGTCCCCCCCCTCTCTCTCTCTCCCTCTCCCTCTCCCTCTCTCTCTCTCTCTCTTTCTCTCTCTCTCCCTCTCCCTTTCTCTGATTCCATTCCAGTTTCCTCATTTTCTCTCTCTATCATTTTAGTTTAAGAGGGTAGATGTGCTTGACCCTTTCAGAACCACTAAATTAAAGTCCAGTAGCATCTTAGAGACCCACAAGATTCTCAGAGCATAAGCTTTTGGGAGTCGAAGGGATCTTTTTTCCCCTTTTTTTTAACACAGTTTTATTTTCATGAAAATATTGACCTATCATCAGTTCAAGTTAATATTTCAGTTTTAACCCCATACCAATATCTCCCTCCCGCTGGCTTCCCGCAATGCTTCCCCCCTCGTCCCTCCAGCACAGCTTAAGATAACATCCTATTCTTATTTCAATATTGTTCCAAATATAGTAAGTTATGTTTCACATCCCAGTTCTTTTCTAGGTAAACCTTAAAGTCTCTCCACTCTTCATAGAATTCCTGATCTTCTTTGTTATTCAATTTTTTTTGTAATTTTTTTCCATCTCCGCCATAAACAAAGTTTTTTGTATCCATTCTTCTAACTCTGGAATTCTTTCTTGTTTCCAACATTGTGCATAGAGTAGTCTCGCCGTTGTAATCAGATACCAAAATAGAGTCCTTTTTGTAATATTCAGTTCTTCCATTTTAAGTCCTAAGAGCAGAATTTCTGGTGCTTTCTTAAAGGAACATTTCAGAATCTTTTGCATTTGGCTGTGGACCCTGGTCCAGAAGTCCACAGCTTTTTCGCATGTCCACCACATATGGTAAAATAAACCTTCCGGGAGTCGAAGGGATCTTTGACATCTCTGTGTCACCATCAGTATTTCCCCTATTTCATTAGAATGCCTCTCCAAAATGGTGGACCTCTCAGAAATGGTGGACCAAGTTCATGTGAGGCTCCATCTACATGCTCCTCATGTTTGTTGAGGGACAGGTATGAAATGTGTGATGGGAATTTTGTGCCTTCCAGGTTCATGCCAACTTTTTTCTGTTTGTAACCACAACAGACGGGGCAAATCGGCTTTAGACTCCAAACTTCCCAGTGGAGCTCAGACTGGGTCCACTGTAGCCATGTAAGAAATGGGAGCTTTATGGTGGAGCCAATTTCTGCTCAAGGGAGTACTCTGAGGAACAAATAAATCCATTCAGATATTGTGGGGTAAACTGTTGATATAATAAAGGCTGGTCAATCCAATGAAAATATGCACTTAACTTGGCCCGTTACAGCATATCTGTTTGTTGGAGAGAGCAACTCAGGAGGCCTGGATATTGGGGGGGGGGGCTACATTACTCTAAGGGTGTATAGGTGTTATCTCCTTGAATGGGATCTCTGTCTTAACCCGGGAGTTGGCCTCTGACCCCTCTTATCTCGCTTGCTTTGTCCTCTCCCTCTCTCCTCATGGCCTTCCATGGAGATCCCTGTCTTTGCAGGTCTCCCCTGTAGATACAATGCCTGGCCCCTCGTCCTATTAGACACATGATGCCAGAAAAGCTGGCCATTTGTGATAGGGAAAGCACTCTTTAGGTTAGGCTTCTCTCTCTTCCTTTGACTGCAACCTGAATGTGAACTGGATCTACTTAAAGAAAAGCAAATGTACCATTTTTGCAATATACTTCTACGGCTACCCCCCACCCCCCTGTATTCATTGTCATTCTTCTATAACTGGACAGACTCTGCTATACTAACCAAATGTCCCAGCACTGCCATGTTACCCCCTTTTAACATCCATGGTGCTAGTCTCCTCCGTTATGTCCCCAGGGGAGCATTGTGCTCCTTAGACAGCGATCTGCTGGTGGTCCCCGACCCTAAAGACATCCGGCTGTCCTCAACCAGGGCAGGGCCTTTCTGGTCCTGGCCCCAACCTGGTGGAACTCTCTGCCATGTCTGATGTATTTCCACAGAGCGTGTAAGGCAGAGATGTTCCACCAGGCTTTTAGTTGAGGACAGTGAGAGTTCCATCTCGGCTGGCACCCTTCTCTGTTCTCTGCTATTTACATCTACCTCGCCCTCCCTACCATGTGCAAAGTAGCTGGCAGTTGAAACTGGGATTGGATAATTATTCACCATCTGATGGTTGAAATGTTTTATTAATGTTCTGACTTTGTCTTGTTTGTTCTATGGCTATTGTACATCGCCAAGAGCCCTGCTGTGGCAGGGACTGGGAGATTCATAAATATGATAAGCAGGGCTCTTTTTGTGGCAGGAACTCCATTGCATATTAGGCGACCCACCCCCTAATGTAGCCAATCCTCCAAGAGCTTACAGTAGACCTTGTAAGAAGAGCTCTGCAAGCTTTTGTAGGATTGGCGACATTAGGGGCGTGTCGCCTAATATGCAAAGGAGTTCCTGCTACAAAAAGAGCCCTGATAAATAATTAGCATGTCCCTGAAGCCATTCATGTATGGAAGGGTAAATCTGTAACCCAGCTATTGTTTGGTGTTCCCATCTGGATCAGTGCATATGAGGTGCAAAATCCTCATGTGGGTCCCAAGCACACAAAAAGGCTTTGTAATGTGTAGATGGACCCCCAGGAGCACTGTCTCCTTCCCTCAGTCACTGAGCATGCATTTTCTATGTCTTACAGGAGTCATCTAATCTGCTCTTGACCACACATAGGAAAATGCAGATATGTACATAGGACTGGGGAGCCAGGATCAATGCATAACTGCAGTTCACCTGCGAGCAGTTGTGGCTATTACTTTATTTTTTTTATTTTTTCTCTACTTTTTTTAGTTATGCTTTTACAACCTGGAGATGGATAAAAATAACTGGAAAATGCAAATGTGTCCTGTCTACAGGAGTAAATAAAGTGTTCCCTCTAAGCTGAGTTAGCGTGAGCTAGCTCACAGGTTTTTAGCCTCTGGCTCACAAATTTTTGTCTTAGCTCAGGAAGAATGGCTCCAGAGCCAACTAATTTATGCAGGAGCCAAATCGCTGGCTCACAACTTTAATGCCAGTAGCTCACAAAGTAGAATTTTTGCTCACAAGACCCCACAGCTTAGAGGGAACATTGGTCCTGTCCTCCAGTGGTATTCCGGTAGGTCTACAGAAGTAAATAAACCTTACCCATTCTCCAGTTCTGACAGTTTTCTAAAATCTCCCGAGTCCTGAGCCACGCGGAGCTGAATCATGTGAGTCTAGAAGACGCATGCTATCAAACTGAACAAACATGATCATCGCCGTATCTCTTCCTCTCGAGGATATGACCGTTAGAAGTGATTCTTTCTTGCTCTACATCTAGATGGGCCCTGAACTCACTCCACTGCCCTTCGTCTTCACTTGTTTAAACTTATGTTTAGATAAGATGAAAGAACAAAATGCACTTCACTGGGCTTCCTTCCCATCTAGATCTTGATTCCAGAGCTAGAGCTCGCTTCAGCTGTCATTTTGTACTATAGTTATTGTGAATCCTTCAGAGATAAAAAGCAATGCATTGGTTTGGTAAATCTGCATTACCTGTCTTGAGCCCAAGAAGAAGGTATATAATGAATATTACGAAATGAATTCCAATCGAGACTCAGATTCAAACATCTTCAGGTGTGGGGAAGGGCTGGCGCAAACCCCAACCAACTGTGTATTTAGTGACAGTAGATTGTCACCCCTGTCAATACCACTCCAGAAGCTGCTTTTGAGATTTCTTTAATTTTCAAAAGCTGATTGTCGTGTGATGAATGGGGAGGGGGATCTGAAAATGAACCATGTTGGTGCTTTGCATCTTGATGGGCTTCTGAACTTCCTCCAGGGTTGGCTGCCCAACAGCCATTTCTTCCCCTGCTCCCAGAGGACCTTTTTAAAAAAAAATATATATATATCAGCAACTGAATAGCATTATATCGCTACTAGGAGTAAGGTCCATTGTGGGAAGAAATACAACGGTATCTAGAAGGAAGCTCCAGGTGAGTGTCCCGGCTGTGGCTGGTGAGGTGGCAGAGGGAAGGGGAAAATAGAGGGAGGCAAGCCATTTTTATTTCCTTCTGCTTAGCTATAAGGCAGGGGTGTCTCAAGT
>NW_015169926.1:43299-56039 GCF_001447785.1 Gekko japonicus | reverse complement strand
AATTAGCTGCCAGCACTTTGTATTTATAATGTTTTATTGTTTGGTACAATATTGTGTATTTTAATGTATTTATGCTTTATGGAAGCCGCCCTGAGCCCGCTTGTGGGGAGGGCGGGGTATAAGTTTAATAAATAAATAAAATAAAATAAATTTACCTTTACCTAGTTGCAGCTAAGGTAGAAAACCACCTCCTCCTATGCCATGTCTTCTGCTTTCCAAGAGTCTGGGAAACAGTTCCATAGCCAGTTGCAGGGTTGCCAACTCTGGGTTGGGATATACCTGTAGATTTGAGGGGTAGAGCCTGGGGAGGGCAGGGTTTGGGGTGGGGAGGGACCTCAGCAGGGTATAATGCCATAGGGTCCTCTGGCCAAAGCAGACATTGTCTCCAGGAGAACTGAACTTGGTCATCTGGACATCAGTTGTAATACCTGGGAAATTTTCTGTAGGGGAAATGATGTGCTGTGGCTGGGGAGATCTCCAGGCCCCACAGGGAGTTTGGGATATGTATTTTACCTCAGGACTCCCAACAGCAACAGCAGACTATTTAGAAAGTTAGAGGCAAAGCCCAATCAGGCCAAATATGCAAATGACCTCTGTGTTCTGACTGGCTATGGGGGGGGGGAGAGGAACAGCAAACTGTTTAGAATGTTGGAGGCAGGACTCAGGCAACACAGCCAGTGGATAGGGAGACCCTCTGAATGACAGATCATTCAGCCAACTGATTTTGGAGCATGTTGGAATGTTCAGGGGAGTCCATGACCAAAACATAACTATATATAAGGAGAGATAACTGTATAGTAATATGTATGCTGGGTTTTCGGAATTCCCAGCTTTCATTGACAAAAAATCTCTAACACCTTCCATTGCAGAGATATGCCTTTCCCTTTATAATTCTGCAACAGAAGTAGATAAGAACTTACTATTATTTTAAACCAAAAGAGGGAAGTTTAGAGAACTGTGTGCACATACTGGTGGTGAAATTGTCGTGAATTTGCTGCTGACTCATGGCAACCATAAGTGAGAGTCAGTTTGGTGTAGTGGTTAAGTGCGCAGACTCTAATCTGGGAGAGCCAGGTTTGATTCCCCAATCCTCCACTTGCAGCTGCTGGATGACCTTTGGGAAGCCATAGTTCTGTCAGAGCAGTTCTTGAAAGAGCTCTCTCAGCCCCACCTACTTCACATGGTGTCTGTTGTGGGGAGAGAAGGGAAAGGGGTTTGTATGTCGCTCTGAGATTCCGAGTGAAGGGCAGGTATAAATCCAAACTCCTCCTCCTCCTCCTCCTCCTCTTCTTCTTCAACCCTGACAAAGAACAAACACAGGTGGTTTACCATTGCCTGGCTCTGTGTAGCAACAATGGACTTGCAAGGGAGGATGCTGTCATAATTGATGTCACAAAAACCCCATCTTTTAAAAAAAAATGGCATTAAAACATCGATACATCAGTATACCATTGAAAGTTTCTAGGTCCTTCCTTTGTGGAGCTATGCCCTTTTTCCTTATATCTCAGCTTTCTTTAAGAAGATAATTTTGATCCCAAGAGATAATTTGTTTTCATTATCCATGGAAATATAATTTAGAAAATAAGAGTTAGGATATCTGTAAGAACATACAGAATGAAACTAATCTAGAATACTGTGAAGGGTGACTCGCAAATCCCTTTCTGTTCCCTCAGGTAGGTCACCAGGGAGTTGGAAAACCTTGTAGTCCTCCCAAGCTGCTGCACAGTGACACCACCCCTTCCCCCTCATTTCCCAGCAGACACCAAAGGAGACTTGGTAAGTTCTGTTGCCACCAGGGAGTCATAGGGTATTTCCTGCTAAAGAGAGTCACACCTGCATTGCAGTTTAAAGGCTCTACCAGCTGCATCTTCCCACTTCACTCTGCCAACTAGCAAGGGATTTGTTACCCAAACCCTGCAGTTTCAAAGTACTGCACTCCAGGGATGGTGAGCTGACCTGTTGCTCCTCCCCATTACTGTGCTACCAATAGCAAGGCTGAATAGGTGTGATGTGGGTTCAGTGGACAGATTTAAGGAATTCATAATATGAGAAAGTTCAACAGATGAATAAGAGAATACACTTCTTCTGTCCAGGTTTTCAGGCTGAGTAAGGGAACAAAGAAAAGGTGAATAGATTCAATCCTCTATCTCTATGCTTGTGCCTCCCTTGGCTTGTGCCACCCTGATCCAAAGCTGTAGAAGAGATAGCTTCTTCCTTGTGCCCTGAGCTTAAATAACCTCTTTCTCCCTCTCCCCCCCCCCTTGGGATAAACTTTCTGTCCCTTCCTGTTCCAAAGGAAGAGTTTTCTTCTAGCCATTTGGCTCTTAGCAGTTTCTGTTAGGGATGGGCATGAACTGGGAAAATGCAATTCTTGTTGGTTCGTAGTTTGTGATGTGCCCGGTTCTTGAGCCAGGAACCATCTTGAACTTTTAGGTCTCAAATAAACCAGTTCCGTTTGTGACATGGTAGAATTCCTTCCAGCCATCTGTTAGCCGAGATACCGCTTTTTATGTACAGCGGGGGCTAAGGGGGGGTTTCGGCCCGTGTATACAGAGATAAGAATCAGAATGAGAATCCAACCCAAAGAGACAACGCGACAAGGTGTCTGTAAATCAGTTGTTCTCTTTACTGAATGGTATTTAATTCACAAGCACACAAAAACAGAATCACTCTTACATACATACAAATTTCCTATAGCAATAAAGAAAAGAATACAAAATTGTTTCCTTAGTTACTTGGGAGTCTGGGGTAGGTATTTCGCTCCATACTTGCCTGATCAGAAGCTGTCCTGTTGCAGTAGTAGATTGGAGACTAAGAAAAGGATTTCTTGGATCACTTGCTCTTCCACATTGCTTAGAACAAGCCAGCTAATGTGGGCATGAAATCTCTGCAGCTGTAAGGTTGTATATCTTCAGAGAGTTCACACACAAAGAGCCTTGCCTAAAAGGAAGGTGTGTGTGGGGGTTGGTAGCTGGAGAAGTGCAGAGTGCAGAGTGCAAAGTGCAAAGTGCACAGATTAAAAATGTGCTCTGTCAGTTATATTCCAGGTGGGAGGCGCTTTGCCTGTTTGGATCCCACCTCCTCTAAGACCAACCTATGATTACTCTGGGTTGGCTGAGTGTGTAAAGGGGCAGGTTTTCCCTAGGGGAGGGACAATGTTGTAATTCTAGATCTTAGCTCAAGGAATGCATCTGGTCAAGGTGGGTGGATGTTGTCAAGGCAACCTTTGACTTGTAAATCACTTTAGCTTGGTCCCAAGCTGTAAACAGGAAATAGTCTCTTCAGATGCAAACCAGATCCTTTCAGGGTTACCTGTTAGCTTGTAATCCTTCCATGGTGGACAAGTTGTTGTTTTTAATCACTCCTTGGCTGACCACAATGGAGTTGCCGTCTTCTTCCCACTGTGGCATTAGCATACCAGTGCAGACAAACCAGCAGCTTCCAGGTGCAACAGCCACATCAGCAAAAGTACACAGCATTCCCAAAACCCATAGAACTTGCAGGCACTGTCCAGGTGTGTGTGTGTGTATGTCAGCAAACACAAATAAAAAGCAATTTATTTGCACATTCCCCAACACATCCTAGAGATGTCGCACTTGCAGAGGATCTCTGTCTGACTCCATTCTACCTGCCCTCCCAGTTTGATGAGAATTGTATTTATGGGTTCTGAGTTATGGCCACCCCCAAGGAAGGTGCCTCCAAGAAAAGTACTTTCTGTGGAAATGACAGGCATATGTTCAGGAGTTTCAGGAGTGTATGGAACAGACTGTGCAAGCTAGAGACTTCAGATTCCATTCACGCACCACCAGAGACTGCTTGAAAGTCCATGGAAAGTCCATGCCAGTTGACCTGCCACTACCTTCCGTTTGCAAACCACAAACAAGCCAACATTCATCACAAACTTTAGATCGCGAGCAGGTTCATGCTCATCCCTAGCCTCTGTCCCTTGTGGATATGACCTGGCAAGTGAGGAAGGGAGCCATTGTCCTGCTTCCTCAAGACTCACTTGCAGAACCAAGAGCTTGATTGTCTGTGCTTGCAGCTTGCTGGCTCCCTACTTCAACCCCCTTTCTGTCTCCCAGCTGTAAGTCTGCAGATGAGCGGAGTGCGGTTACAATAACTGGAACCCACGAGGGAATTCCTAGGTGGAATTATACAGCTATTACCATAGACATAAAGTAAAAGGTAAAGGTTCCCTTGCTCGAAAGCCAGTCGAATCCGACTCTAGGGTTGCGGTGCTCATCTCCGTTTCAAAGCCGAAGAGCCAGCGCTGTCCGAAGACTGTTTCCGTGGTCATGTGGCCGGCATGACTAAACACCAAGGCACACGGAACGCTGTTACCTTCCCACTGAAGTGGTCCCCATTTATCTACTTGCAATTTCTTGCTTTCAAACTGCTAGGTTGGCAGGAGCTGGAACTAGAGACGGGAGCTCACTCCGTCATGCGGCACACTCGGGTCTCGAACTGCTGAACTACCAACCTTCCACAGCCTGCAGTTCAGCGTCTTAACCACTTGAGCCACCATAGACATAGACTAGCATAAAGCGAGGGGGGGGGATGAAAGAGTAATGGCCTTTATTTCAAATAAACCTCAGCAATAATGTATTTATTTACTCGTTTTGTAGTCAAGCTTTCTCAAAGGGACTCAAGGCAGATGACGCATCGTGAGCCAGCACAATCACAAAAAATGAGACATTCAGTAAGCAATGCAGTAGGCTTGTAGAAGTCTGGAAACCAGAAAGAAGTGACGCATACCATAAGTATTAACTTGACACATTAAGCAGTACAAGAATGATTGAATAGGATCCTACATGCATTAAGCTATACACAGCAGTATAGACCACAGTCCATAATTGTTTCGCCAGGTAAGCTTCTAAACCATCTTGTTACAGTGCAAGCCTATTACCTATGCAGATAAGCCTTCTTGAATAATTCCATTTTGCATTGTTTGCAGAAAGCCAGGTGAGAGTGGGAGCCCTGCTGACCTCCTTAGACAGGCGATTCTATAAGTTGGGAGCCAGAATGGAGCAACCACGACCCATTTTGAAATGGATTGAGGAACACCAGGCTGAAAACTGCAGCAACACCAGGCTGAAGCTTTTAGACATGTGTTTCCAAAACAAGAACTGAACCATCCATTGTTTCCTTTCTCCTAACAGATGTGAAGACAAGTCGAGACCAAAATCCCGAAAGAAGAAACTGAGCATCATAACCAATATTAGCCTGACAACCCTTCCCGTTATGGATGCTGCCCTGGATCATTTTGATAACCCGATTTATACTTACTCTTCCTTCCCAAATGACAGTATCAGCTATGAGAATGTTTCAAAAGAGATTTTATCTAATAATACCAATGATTATGAAAGAGAAACAAGAATCAATGATAGCGTAGTTATTATCATCTGCATTTTCGGAGCCGTGGGGAATGGCATTGTCATCTGGCTTCTTGGCTTCCACATTAGGAGGAATCCTTTCAGCACCTACATCCTGAACTTGGCCATCGCTGATTTAGGGGTCCTCCTCTCAGTTCCATTTATTGTTGCTTATCTGTGGATTGTATATCTTCATATTTTCCCCCTTATGTTCTTAGTGTTCATGTTCCTTTTCCTATCGATGTACAGCAGTAGTCAATTTCTCCTGACGGCTATCAGCATCAACAGGTGTGTGGCCGTCTTCTTCCCACTGTGGCATCGATGCCACCGGCCACCACATTTGTCCACTATTGTATGTGCACTAATTTGGGTCCTCTCCTTCCTGTTTACCGCGGTTACCTACACTCTTCTGTTTCTTAATTTAGAAGAAAAAAAGATGGCAGCGTGTTACCAGTTTATTGTGAACGCCGTGCTGTGCCTCCCGGTCATGACGATTGCCACCGTGTCCCTCGTCATCAAAGTCTGTTTGAAAGCACGACAACATCGGAGGGGGAAGCTTTTGACCATCATCTTGCTCACCCTTCTCTTCTTCCTCCTCTTTGCTTTTCCGTTGAATGTCACAGCCATCCTCGATATTTTCAATTACATACCACCGGACTTACCAGATGTTGCAATAATATTAGCCTGTTTAAATAGCAGTGTAAACCCAGCTATTTATATCCTGGTTGGGAGACAATGGAAGTCTAGGCAGAAGGAGAGCATAAAGGTGGTCTTCCAGAAGATTTTCAAGGAGGAAGAAAGCTGTACTGAGGAAACCCCAGCTGAAACCCAGTTATGATGCCCATTCCAAGTGCCAAAAGCATCTTCCTTTGTCATAGGCAGATTTCATCATACTTCTACGACACATAAGGAAAACCTGTAGGGTTATGGCAGATTCTGTATCAAAGATTTAAAATGAATTATCTGTGTCTAGACAGCCCTATGATATCCCTTGAAAACACATAACACCACTTCAACCAAGAAGAATGGCCTTAGAATGCCATGAGTCATCTCTTGTAATACTTCTTCCCTTCCATAAACACCTCGAATCCAGATATATTCCTCCCACCAAGTCAAAATAAGTAAGCCAGTGCCCCTGAAAGGAGCCATTACAGTGCTAACTTCTTTGGCCTTTCTGCTGTCATTCACCATGGATGTCACATCACCAAGGCTGGATTAAGGCCAATTGATGCTCTAAGCACAGCCCTTCCTAACTGACAAGATGGAAGCGACACGCTCACACTGTGAGATGGAAACAAATGTGATATCTGCCAAAAACTTTACAGTCGAATGTGGCAGATAAGGATAATTACAAAAAAATGACTAAGGTCATATGTGGCAGTGAAAGAGTTAAGGGTGTGATAGCTAGGGGGGATAATCTCTGTGGTGCCCACCTTCCCTTGGTGCCCTAAGCACATGCTGATTTTGCTCGATGGTTATTCCGGGGCTGAACATCACAACCAAGTCATACAACTCATACTTGAATTAATTCCCCAGCATCTCAAGAAACATCTGCTTCCTCGTTCACATCGCTCACTCTTCCCCCCCCCCTTGGTGTAACCTGTGCATTACGACCCTGGGCAGGATAGTTTGCTGAGGATACAACTGGACAGATGTTGACCAGTGGGAAATTAGAGGGGTACATTTGGTACCTACTGGGCCAAGTCAAGTCAAATGTATTGTTACAGTCAACGACCAGTGCACTCAATCATCGTACATAAAAACATTTGAATAATAAATATAAGATAAAACCAATCGTGGCATACTTAAATTTTTAAAACTATGACTATAACATAGAGGTAAAATAAGACAGCCATAAAATTTGTGTATAATTTAGATAAAATATTGAAAAATCTAATTGCCATGCATTTTACGCGCCTTGTGAACCTGGGCACAAAATCTAGCCACCTGTCTTGTTGTCTGGGCAAATTTAGTGCATGTTGGTTGAGCAGGATTTTACTCTTTCTTGTTTAAGCTGTAAAACATATGTGTGCTTGCTCACACGTAAGTGCTTCCTGAGTTCAGTGGCTCTTCCTCCTGAGAAAGCATGTCTAGAACCACAGGCTTCCTCTTTACCTGAAAGGTCCATCTGCCAGATGCTTCTTACTCACATTGTAAGATATACAGCAAAGAACTAAGTAATACTAATGACACAGAAGGACAACATATTCCTTGCACAGACGCTGTACTTCTCAAATTTCCTGTCTACAGCCTTGTTGGTGGCCTTATCTCTACTGCAAATAAAAAGTTGGATATGATGTCTGGCTGGCACTTCTCTCGTCACATAGGCCGAGTTCAGACTGGCAATTTGAAGCGCTAGGGAGTCGTGGCAAAGAAGACCCGGAACATTCCCGGAACGGTTTGGTCGCGGTATTCCCATTCACACTGCAGCAAATGAAGTGGGAGGATACCATGGAGGAAGTGCAAGGGAGCATTTGCACTGTTGGCCCACCCCTGGCGGGCTGTTAGTGGCTGTTTCTGCACTCCGCTGCATGCACCTATGTGCATGGGCGCATTGGTGCAGAGTCACCTGCCGCAAAAACAGCCAGCTGCCTATTATCAATGACTGCGGGTTGTTCCCGCCTTAGCAGCGCTTGCATTCACATGTCAGAGAACCGGAATCAACCTGCTCTACACACAGTTTGCTACCACTTCCACCAGGTACTTGAGTACGGCTGGGGGACACCTGAAAGATGTGCCTGTGTGAACCCACCCCTTTAATCCGCTACTGAAACACTCCTGAAACGTTTGGCTGTCGGGATAGTTTCACATAGGAATAGAAAGCTCATTTGTTCTCAGGATAATAATTTACTGACCTATATCATGTTTCATGAGGGTAGCCATATCGGTCTGCCGTAGAAGAGCAGGATTCCAGTTCAGTAGCCACTCAGTAGACCAAGAGGATTTGGGGAGAGAAAGTTTTTGAGAGTCAAAGGTTTGAAAAGGGATCCTTGACTGAAAAGCTCCTCTCCCCAAATCTGATGAAAATAAAACCTAACTGAAGAAAAGGAGAACAGGTGTAATAAATCAAATACAAGAACGATGATTTTAAAAAAGAGGGGAAAATGAAAATAAAATGAAATAGAACGGTTCATCTCTCTGAAGGGGAACATGAGAAAATCAGATCAAATCTGAAGGTAAGATGGAATAACGACCCCAAGAAGACTTGTAATGGAGATTTCCACACAGAAGGAGTCGGGGTTTCCATTCTTAAATGCAGCATGATAATTTATTTATGTTATTTACTAGCAGTAAAGCCCGTTGTGAAAGCAATACAACGAGATCTAGAAAGAGGCTCTGGGGGAGTGCTCTGGCTTTGGCCAAACAGTGTCAATTTGCTGTGGTGACCTCAGCAGGGTATAATGACAGAGTCCACTGTTTTCTCCAGAGGAACTGATCTCTGCTACCTGAAGAGCAGTTGTAATTGTGAGTGATCTGTAGCCCTCACCTGGAGATTGGCAGCAATTGTTACCCAGGACAAAGTGGCTGGTTTGGAGGGTGTAGTCTATGGCATTCTACCTGTCTGAGGTCCCACCCCTCTGCAAACCCCACCCTCTCCAGGCTCCACCCCTCAAATCCCCAGGAATTTGTCAGCATGTAGTTGGCAACCCCATCTCCTTCCCAGCTAACCATCAACCTACCATTATCTGCCCCTTTGACTTCAGCTGACTTCTGCCCTCCCTTCTGCAGAGCAGTTGTAATTCTGAGTGCTCTCCAGCCCTCACCTGGAGATTGGCAACAATGGTTCCCTATGTGGGACTGACTGGTTTGGAGGGTGGAGTCTATGGCAGTGTACCTGTCTGAGGTCCCACCCCTACTCAAACCTCACCCTCTTCAGGCTCCATCCCTCAAATCTCCAGGAATTTCCCATCTGGAGTTGGCAACCCTATCAGGACTGGCCCCAATGTGTTTTCTCCCAAAGGCCAAAGTAGGTGACAGGACCAAGCTTAGTTGCCTACCAACAGGCATTGAGGGGAATGTAGGGTTGCCAGCTCTAAGGAGGGAAATACCTGGAGTTTTGGGGGGTGGATTCTGTAGTGGGCAGCATTGGGCGGGGTGGGGGGGCGGAAGGACTCAGCAGGTATAATGTCATAGGGTCTACCCTCCAAAGCAGCCATTTTCTCCAGGGGAAACTGATCTCTGTCATCTGGAAATCAATTGTAGCAGTGGGAGATCTCCAGGTCCCACCTGGAGTTTGGCAACCCTAGGGGAAAGTATGCTGCACAGCAGGGGGTTGAAGAGAATGGTTTGATGGGTGTTGGGCCAAGATTGGCAACAATAGTTCCCCAGGAGCAAATAGCTGGGTTGGAGGGTGGAGTCTATGGCACTGTAACCTGTCTGAGGTCCCCATCTCCCTAGGCAGCTTTTAAAACATGATCCTGGGACCTACACACCACCAGACATTCCAACTGCCTTGCGGGGGGGGGGGGGAGTATGAGGTGTGGAATGGAGTGAAGTCCAATCAGCTTCCATATGCAAAAGACCTTGAAGGTTCCATATGCAACTGACATTCCAACTGCCTTGCGGGGAGGGGGGTGAGTTTGAGGTGTGGAATGCAGTGAAGTCCAATCAGCTTCCATATGCAAAAGACCTTGAAGGTTCCATATGCAACTGACATTCCAACTGCCTTGCGGGGAGGGGGGTGAATTTGAGGTGTGGAATGCAGTGAAGTCCAATCAGCTTCCATATGCAAAAGACCTTGAAACACTGGGCGGGACTGCACAAAGCAGCCAGTGAACCCAGCCAGCGTCTTCTGACTGACAGTTCAAGCGTCCATACACTAAAGGAGTGCAATTTATATCTGGGAGAAATCTCTGTGGTGGTCAGGGCTAGTAAAGTAGGCCCAGTGTTAGTCTGATCTCATCCGATCTCAGATGGTAAGCAGGATCAGCCCCGGTTACTATTGGGATGGAGCACCCAGGAAAACCAAGGTTGCTGTGTAGAGGCAGGCAAATTTATTTATGTGTTTATTTATTTATTTGTTTGTTTGTTGATTTGATTTGATTTGTACCCCGCCCTCCCCGTGAGCGGGCTCAGGGCGGCTAACACAGTTGGTACAAAATACCAATGAAACCACGACATCATTTAAAACAATTCAAATACAAATGACATCATACACTCATAAGGTGGGAGTGATCATTCAGTTACTTGGGGTGGCATTCTAAAAATGTTTACAAGCAGACAGTTTCCAGCTCTGTGGTCTTCCCGAATCACTCGATGGTCTGAGCCAGTTGTTAGGGCAGAGGGTCGGGCTCGTTGGCGGTAATAGCGAGGGCGGCTCCTGAGTTGAAAGCCTGGTGGAAGAGCTCCATCTTGCAAGCCCTGTGGGACTGCAAAAGATCCCGCAGGACCTTGATCTCCTCCGGGAGCTCGTTCCTCCAGTAAGGAGCCGCCACTGAAAAGGCCCTGGCAATGACAAACCACCTCTAGTACTGAGATGAGAGACCACCAACGAAGTCCAGAGTCCCTTCACAGAGGCAGGCAATGGCAAACCACCTCTGTATGTCTCTTGCCTTGAAACTCTGTGGGGTTGCCATGACTCCGCTACGCCTTGAGGGTGCTTTCCTCCACCACCACCACTTCCTTCCTTAAAGGCCCAATCTGCATCTAGCATTTGCTCCGTTGTTGTACGAAACACACACTGAGCAGAAAAAAAGATGCGGCTCAAAACCACATTGTTACGCCAAATGCCTTATTTACGACAGATGGCCAACTATAATTTTTAACGTGAGTCTCTGGCCAGCGTTTACGGAGGTCTTGTTTGGACCTGGAATCCAGTAACTGAGACCACACAGGTGTTTTTTTCCAAAACAAATAGACTTTTACTGAAGGATTTCAATATCAAGCATACAACAACATCAGTCTCACATATTCACAAACACTGAAGTTTCCTTTAGGTGTACAGAAAGAATATAAAAATAGTTGCTTAGTTACTTGGAGTTGGGAAGGTAAATAATTCGATTTATGCTCACCTGTTCTAGAAGTCTTGTCTTGTTGCAATTGGAATTGGAAGGGAAGGGAAAGGTCCCTGGGATTAATTGCTCATCCACAATGCTTAGAATGAGCTAGCTATTGTGGCTGAATGTCTCTGGCTGCGCACCTCAGAGAGATTCAAAGAGCTTCAACTCAAGGAAAGATGGGGGGGGATGTGGCCAGCCAGCAGCCCAGAGCCAAAGCATGTCTCTGCGTTATATAGTTGAAATCTCCAGGTGGGTGGTGCTTGCCAGCTTGGGGTCCCACCTTCCTTTAGGTCCATCCCATAAACTACCCTTATTGGTGAATGCAAGAAAGGGGCAGGTTGCTATGGGTGGTAACAATATTTGAAATTCTACCCTCTATCTCATGGAATACCATTTGGCTAGGTGTGACTTGCAGGCATCAAGGCATCCCTTTGTTGCGCTGATGAATCTTGGCTATCTCAGGCATCAACAGGAAACTGCTTATACAAATGCAGATCAGGTCTCTGTAGAACATGACATCCCGTCTCTCAGCAATGGGGGATTTTCCTTCTCTTAGTTGTTGTTCTGCTCCACAATGGCTAACATGTGGTTCTTCTTCCCATCATCCTTAGAGCTGAATGTGTGCTGGCTTCATTAACATAGAAGGCAGGCAAGCTTTCCCTATGTGAGATCCCTCTGTCACACTAGGTGATGCAAACAGCTTTCTTTGGCTCATGGTATTTGCACAGTCCATTTGTTACCTTGTGTAAGCAGATATAAAATCATAAATAAGTCTGTCTCGTAACAACATCCAAACACCCTGGGCCAATGACGTACTGACTGCAGCGTCACCCCTGAATGGCCATAAAATGGCCACAAATCTATGCAGACGCTTCCATAAAACCAGAGATCAAACAAAGTGTAATGTATTCTATGCTGCCTAGAATGCATTAAGATGATTGTGAATCATCTCATAGGGAAGCAATGTTAAGCTTCGTCTTGAACAGGGATTGAAGTTCAAGACTACTGCGTCCAATCGGATTCAAATGTGTATAAGCGGGAAAGACTCTGATTGGTCCTTATTGTCTCAACCTGATAGGTTGTTTAACTGTATAGTAGGCGTGGCTATATTAGCCCGGAATGTTTAAATACTGAACAAGCTGCAATGATGATCTGATCAGATCAGTACTGAGTTACTGAGTTCGGGCTATCAAGAGAAGTTGTACCGTGTCAGAGAAGTTGATCGTTGAGCTGAAATAAACCTGAGTTTTGCTGAATCACTCTCTGGCTATTTTGTTGAGCGCAGACTTAACAATTGGCGACGAAGGTGGGATTCTAGTGCGGGTAGGCAGCCCCGCTGGTCCCAACCCCACGACGGACAACAGCGAGC
>NW_015169926.1:23939-43088 GCF_001447785.1 Gekko japonicus | reverse complement strand
CTGCTCCACAATGGCTAACATGTGCTTCTTTTTTTTTTTTTGGTAAACAAATTTTATTTTCTTAGGAATTCAACATTTAGAATTAAACCATTTCATCCTTTCCATTGTCTACCCCATTCCCATTTCCTCCCCTCCCTCCAGTGGCTTCCCGCAATGCTTCCCCCCCTACTCCACATTACTTTACATCATTAATTATATCATTTTCTTATCATTACAATCTCAAGATAACATCATTTGACTTAATATTGATCTAAACATATTAAGTTTTGTTTCACATCCCAGTTCTTTTCCAGATATATTTTAAAGTCACTCCATTCTTGAAAAAACACGTCATCTTCTTTGTTATTCCACTTTTTCATAATTTTATCCATTTCTGCCATGAACAGAACTTTTTGTATCCAGTCTTCGATTTCTGGCACTTTCTCTGTTTTCCAAAATTGTGCATAAATCATTCTCGCTGTTGTAATTAAGTACCAGAATAAGGTCTTTTTAGTCGTATTGATTTCTTCCATTTTCAATCCCAAAAGCAGAATTTCTGGTGCCTTTTTGAAAGAGCATTTCAATATTTTTTGCATTTCTTTGTGGACTTTTGTCCAAAAGTCTACAGCTTTCTCGCAAGTCCACCACATATGGTAAAATGAGCCCTCGTGACTCTTGCATTTCCAACATTTGTTTGACATATTCTGGTTCATATTTGCAATTTTTTTCAGAGTCATGTACCACCTATACATCATTTTATAACAATTCTCTCTAACATTAGTACAGCTAACATGTGGTTCTTCTTCCCATCATCCTTTGAGCTGAATGTGTGCTGGCTTCATTAACATAGAAGACAGGCAAGCTTTCCCTATGTGAGATCCCTCTGTCACACTAGGTGATGCAAACAGCTTTCTTTGGCTCATGGTATTTGCACAGTCCATTTGTTACCTTGTGTAAGCAGATATAAAATCATAAATAAGTCTGTCTCATAACAACATCCAAACACCCTGGGCCAACGACGTACTGACTGCAGAGTCACCCCTGAATGGCCATAAAACGGCCACAAATCTATGCAGACACTTCCATAAAACCAGAGAGCAAACAAAGTGAAAGCAGCATGCAGTCCGGATGCTGCCATAAAATCCGACAATCAATCAAAGCGAAAGTGGCATGCAATGCAGAGGGGAATTTCTGTTCCAGCGTGGGGTTGGTAAGACAGTGGAGCAAATGCTGGATGCAGATTGGGCCAAAGAGTGTGGCTGCAAACAGAGAAAAGGTAGTGAGTGCTCGAAGATACCTCTTTTTAAGAGTCTCCAACAAAGCAGGATGCGTGCCAGCCTTTCTGATGCCTTTACAGAGCCTGGCAAGTAGCAAATGCAAAGCTTCTCCGATAGAATTGCCATCCTACAGGTGAGCAACAAACACACGGGAAACACGGCAAATAATAAGCCACACCCAACAGCAGAAGCACATTAGCATATTAGGCCACACACCCCATGCCTTCCCTTGGCTTGTCTGGGCACCCCGCAGCTGCGGGGAGCCCAGGCAAGCTGGCCCTTGGACAAGCCAGGGGAGGCATTTAAATGCATCTCTGATCCTTCCAGCCCCCCCGGCCCACCCATCTCGGAGTAATGGGGGGTCACTCTCCAGGCCTTCCCTCTGTAGCCAGGCACCCAGAGGTTTTGGCTGTAGTGGGCGTGGCCAACTCTGAAGCCAGCCGGAACACTGTTCCTGTGTGTTCCTGCACAAAAATAGCCCTGAATTATATATCTACTAACAGAAAAGTCCACAGCTACAGAGACCTATTCCAATGCCGTAGACTATCTTGCTCCTGATAAGAGACTGGTGGAGGTTGCAGCAGTTGTAAAGGATGAGAGATGCAGCAGGCTGTTATGTTCTCCACCAAAAGCGATTCAGCAAGCCTCAAAGCAAGCATGAGAGACGCAGCAGGCTGTTATGTTCTCCACAAAAAGTAATTCAGCAAGCATCAAAGGAAGCAACGCGCCTCCCAGGCGGAGAATTGTCGACTTGTGCACTGTAGCATCGTGAGCTTTGGTTCCAGGAAAAAATGTGTCTGCCTGAAGAAGAATCTGTCGAAACACACAATTTTTGCCTGGGAGGCATGTTGCTTGCTTTGATGCTTGCTGAATCGCTTTTTGTGGGAAACATTAACAGCCTGCTGCATCTCTCATGTTTGCTTTGAGGCTTGCGGGATCGCTTTTGGTGGAGAACATAACAGCCTGCTGCATCTCTCATCATTTATGACTGTTGCAACCCTTCATCAAAATCCTCCAGGTGAGCAGGGGGCATCAGCCCCAAAAAGTTCCTACAAACTGCGGAAGAGAGAGAAGAAGTAAAGGCTGAAGGACTCTGAATTGTGCCTTTGAGAACTTTGGTTCTAGGGGATGATGGGGGGCACTGTTATTGGGCAATTAAATGTAACTGGGGATGGTTAAAAGGGTTAAAAGATTGACACAGTTCATAAGAAGTACAAAGATGAAAAGTCTGAATGAAGTATAAAAAGCTAGTTGGAGATCTCCTCTCTTGGGTTTTTAGTTAGTAGTGGGTTCTTTACTTTCTCCCTTATATGTAGCTTTCCCTTTCCCTTTTTTCTGTTCTAGTTTTTGTAGTATACCATTGCAAAAGTTTCCTCCGTCTTCCGCTGAAGGCTGCCGTGATGCCTAAGATAAGAATGTTACATGATATTATCAAGCTAACCGTAAGGCGTTTTATACAATTTGAACTGAGCTTGGAGAACAGCAGACACTTCCCCTTCTCAGCCGGAACTGGCAAAGTGTATCTGCAAGTCTGCTGCCGTTCCAGGCCAGGACAAGGGACAGTTGCCATCTTCCGCTCAACAAGGCTAACCCCGGAAACTGTCTCTATTGAAGACACCACATTCAGCTGCATGGAGAGGAAGTCCATGGGATCTCCGGAAGGGGGCTTTGGCTCTTGAAACCTCCTACCCTGGAAATTGTGTCTGTTCCTAAGTTGCTACAGGACTTGGATCTGGTTCTTCTACTGCAGACCAAGATGGCTACCCTCTGAAACCATCTTCCAGTCACCGTATCTGAAGAAAGCTGATCCTTCACAGGTAGGTGTCAATCTCATCACCCACTAGCTCATTTTCTGGGGGCAGGAAATACATTTTGCACAACCAGTCGTCTGATTCACAGGGGCTCTTGAAGGCTGTAGATGTTTCTCAATGGAGATGCCAGAGGATGAACATACTGCATTCCACAGGCACCCTTCCTTCAGAGCATCTCCAGGGATCATGGAGACTCCTTGTCAGCTGGAAGAAACTGTCCTGGAATGTCTCATAGTGTTGTTCCACTCAGCACAAGGCAGTGTCATATGTTCATGTGGTATGGTGGTTAAGAGTGTTGTTGGACCAGTATCTGGGAGTCCTAGGTTCAAATACCCGCTCATGCCATGAAAACTCACTGGGTGACCTTTGGCAGGTCATGTTCTTGAATCCTGACGTCCCTCACAGTATAAAATTGAAAGTATAAAATTGAGGAGAGGAGAATGAGGCGAGCCACTTTGGGTCCCCACTGGGGAGAAATGAGGGTTATAAATAAACTAAATAAAATCAATGTATGAAAAATGATCCACAGTGACCTTTGAAAAATTCTTTATCCTGATAGGTTGGATAAGATGTTTTAAATAAAGGAAAGATGTATGCCTGGATTTGAGTCCAGTACCTTAGAGACCAACAAGATTTCCCCCACAAACTTGTGGGTCTCTAAGGGGATACTGGATTTGCATTTAGTGGTTAAGACGCTGAACTGCAGGCTGTGGAAGGTCGGTAGTTCAGCAGTTCGAGACCTGAGTGCCGCATGACAGAGTGAGCTCCCGTCTCCAGTTCCAGCTCCTGCCAATCTGGCAGTTCGAAAGCAAGAAATTGCAAGTAGATAAATAGGGACCACTTTGGTGGGAAGGTAACAGCGTTCCGTGCACCTTGGTGTTTAGTCATGCCGGCCACATGACCTCAGAAACATCTTTGGACAGCGCTGGCTCTTCGGCTTGGAAACGGAGATGAGCACCGCAACCCTAGAGTCGGATTTGACTGGCTTTCGAGCAAGGGAACCTTTAAGGGGCTACTGGATTTGCATTTAGCTGATCTAATATAGGCAGACGTGGGTACCCTCTGAAACTACATCTTTGTCTCGGTTATTGACAGACTCTAACACACGGGAGCTCTACGCTTCCCAGATGTTGCAGTGTGATCGCGCCTGGAAAATCCGCCTATCTTCCGTCTCTGTAGCATGGCTAATGCTCCATGTGACCGCAGCCTAATATAGCCAGACGTGGCTACCCTCTGAAACAACATCTATGTCTCGGTTATTGACAGACTCTAACCTATCCCATTTTTTGGCTGATATCCCTGAAAGGGTCCTTCCCATCCCCCTCTCTCCCTTTCTCTGATTCCGTTCCAGTTTCCTCATATTGTCTCTGTTCTCTCAGTTTACGAGGGTAGCTGTTCTAGCATCATGTAAAACCAATAGATTAGAGTCCAGTTGCACCATAGAAGCCCATGAGATTCTCGGGGCATAAGCTTTCAGGAGTCAAAGATCCCCTCTCCAGATATCTGTGTCACCATCAGTATTTCCCCTGCCTCATTAATGCTTCTCCAAAATGGTGGACCAAGATTATGTAAGCCTCCCTCTACAGGCTCCTCGTGTTTGCGGAAGGACAGCACAAGGAGTGTGTATTAAATGGGTGATAGGAGCCTGCCAGCTCTTTTCTGTTTGCTCCACTGTAGCCATGTAAGAAATGGGGGTTGTGCTGTGGAGCCAATAACAGCTCAAGAGAGTACTTTGAGAGACAAATAAAGCAGTTCAGATAGTCGGGAGTAATTTTTTTTAACATAATAAAGGCTTGTCAGTCCAATGAAAATACACACTTACCTTGGCCAGTTGCAGCATGTCTCCTTGTTGGAGTGGGCAACTCAGCTGGACACTGCGGTTGGCTGTATCACTCTAAGCGTGTATAGGTGTTATCTCCTTGAATGGGATGCCTCTCTTTGTCTTAACCTGGGAGCTTCCTTCTTACCCCTCCTCTCTCTCTCCCTGTGTTCTTTCACTGTCTCTTCTCACATGTCCTTCAATGGAGATCCCGGTCTCTGCAAGTCTCTCCTTTAAATGCCCAGCCCCTCATACTTCCACCACGCACATGATGCCCGACAAGTTGGCCATCTGTGATAGGGAAAGTACTCTTTAGGGTAGGCTTCTCTTTCCAGCCAGTTTGGTGCAGTGGTTAAGTGTGCGGACTCTAATCTGGGAGAACCGGGTTTGATTCCCCACTCCTCCACTTGCACTTGGCTGGATGACCTTGGGCAAGCCGTAGTTCTGATAAGAGCTGTCCTGGAAAAAGAGCAGTTTCTGTCAAGAGCTCTCCCAGCCCCACCTACCTCACAGGGGGTGTCTGTTGTGGGGAGGGGAAGGGAAAGGAGATTGTAAGCCGCCCTGAGACACCTTTGGGTAGGGAAGGGCGGGGTATAAATCCAATCTCTTCTTCCTCTTCTCCTCCTCACTGCAATCTGAATTTATTTATTTATTTATTATTTTCTATTTATTTCCTGCCATGCCTGCAATGAATGTGAACTGGATCTACTTAGTTTACCTTTTTTCTGGTAATATCCTCTGTTCCTCTTCCTCCATCTCCATTCTGAGTGTCACGGGGGGAGGGGGATAACAAAAAACAAGAATTGAATCGTTCATGGTTTCCTTTCTCCTAACAGAAATGTAAAGACAAGTCAAGACCAGAATCCTGAAAGAAGAAACTGAGCATCATAACTAATATCCAGCCCGACAACCCTTCCCATTATGGATGCTGCCCTGGATCATTATGATCACCCAAGTTATACTTACTCTTTTCTCCCGAATGACAGTATCAATTATGGGAACGTTTCAGAAGAGATTTCATCTCGTAATACCACTGATGTTGAAAGCCACAATAGTATCGATGATAGTGTAGGTATTCGTATCTCCGTATTGGTCATCTGCATTCTTGGAGCCGTGGGGAACGGGATTGTCATCTGGCTTCTCGGCTTCCGTATTAAGAGGAATCCTTTCAGCACCTACATCTTGAACTTGGCCGTCGCTGATTTCGGGGTCCTCCTAACAGCTATATTTTTTGTTGTTTATTCTTGGGTTGGATTTATTCATGATACTCTCATTATACTCTTTGTCTTCTTTTTCCTATTCCTATCGACATACAGCAGTAGTCAATTTCTGCTGACGGCTATCAGCATCGACAGGTGTGTGGCCGTCTTCTTCCCACTTTGGCATCGATGCCACCGGCCACCGCATTTGTCTACTATTGTATGTGCACTGATTTGGGTCCTCTCCTTCCTGTTTACCGCGGTTACCTACACTCTTCTGCTTCTTAATTTAGAGGGGGAAAAGATGGCAGGGTGTGTTCAGTTTATTGTGAATGCTGTGCTGTGCCTCCCGGTCATGACGATTGCCACTGTGGCCCTCTTCATCAAAATCTGTTTGAAAGCACGACAGCATCGGAGGGGGAAACTTTTGACCATCATCTTACTCACCCTTCTCTTCTTCCTCCTCTTTGCTTTTCCATTGAATGTCATGTTCATCCTCTGTATTTTCAATCACTTACCATTATACGCATCAGACAGTGCACTGCTATTTGCCTGTTTAAATAGCAGTGTAAACCCAGCTATTTATATCTTGGTTGGGAGGCAATGGAAGTCTACACAGAGGGAGAACATGAAGATGATCCTCCAGAAGGTTTTCAAAGAGGAAAAAAGTTGTACGGATGGAACCCGAGTTGAAACCCAGTTGTGATGTCATTTCGCAGAAAAAGAGGTGTAGGAGCTCATTTGCATATGCCACACACCCTGACCTCACCGGAAGTGTGTCAGAAGGCAACACCCACAGCGCAGGCTCCACTGGACTGTTTTGGATTGCTAGCTATTGGGGGGGGGGACATGCAGATCTGTTATCACAGAGGAGGGTGAGCTTGTACCTGAATAAAACCTGGTCTTAAAGGTGCCACTGGACTGTTTTGGACCGGGGGCTCTGCAGCTTACCTGGCTTCTTCTTGGTCTGACTGAGGGCTTCTGGGAGCAGGGGGTGGGGGGGGGGGCTCTGCAGCTTACCTGGCTTCTTCTTGGTCTGACTGAGGGCTTCTGGGAGCAGGGGGTGTGGCTTGTTGCATGTGCCCGCCCCCTGGGCTCTTTACTGCTGGAGCTCCGCTCCTGTGCGCTCCTGCAGGAAATGACCCCTGGTGATGCCCATTCCAAGGGCCAAAAGCTGCTTTCTTTCTCACAGGCAGATTCCATTGTACTTAAATGACATATAAGGAAAATCTGTAGAGTTATGACAGTTCTGTGTCAAAGTTTTAAAATGAATTCTCTGTCTCTAGACAGCCCCCCACTATCCTTTGGCAAGGCACAACCCAACTTCAACTGAGGAGAATGGCCTTAGAATGACAGGATTGTTCTTTTGTATTCCTTCTTCCCTGCCATAAGAAACTGGAATCCAGATATGTTCCCCTCACCAAGTCAAAAGAAGCCAGCCAGCCCCCCCCCCAAAAAAAGGAACCATCAGAGCACTCCCTTTTTCGGCAGTTCTGCTCTGCACCACCGGAGATGCAACATCCCTAGGGCGGGATTAAGGCCAACTGATGCACTAAAGAAAGCCCCACAATGGTGCCCGTTGGCCCTTCCATGACTTAACTGACAAGATGGAAGCAAAATGTGATCTCCGACAACACCTTTAAAGTAGAACAAAGCCGATAAGGACAATCACAAAAATTGACTGAAGTCATAGAATCATAGAATGTTAGAGTTAGAAGGGATCTAGCAGGTCATCTAGTCCAACCCACCTGCACTCTGCAGGAGCATAGCCGAAAGATAGCCCTACATAGTCGAGGGTGGCGGTGATAGAGTTAAGGGCAGGAAAGCTAGGGGGGAAACCTCTGTGGTGCCCCCCTTCCGCTGATGCCCTAAGCACGTGCTGATCTTGCTTAATTGTCAATCCGGGACTGCCGATGCCCCTCCCCCTCAGGCTCCATCTCCAAATCTCCAAGAATTTCCCAACCTGGAGCTGGCAACCCTCCTCTCCACCCTTTTTCAAGATTTATTTTCCATCTGACAATTCTGACATTTTGAACTCATTTTTTATTTCACACAATAATCGAGCTGGAGAGACTGAGAACGGAAAGGCAGAATGTTAATATATGAAAGGGGAAAAAATGTTTCATTGGATCTGGGCCCACAGAGCCTTTTAGGACCAAGCCTTTTTTGGGCATAAGCCTCGGGCGGAGGCTATCTTGATGTCTAAGATTAGAACTTTTCCCCAGATGATATCAAGCTAACGGTAGGATGTCATATACAATTTGAGCTGAGCTTGGAGTACAGCAGACGCTTCCCCTTCTCAGTGGGAAATGGAAAAGTCCATCTGGAAGCCCGCTGCCATTCCAGCCCAAGACAAGGGACGATTGCCATCTTCCACTCAACAAGGCTAACCTCAGAAACTGTCTTTATTGAAGGCAACACTTTCAGCTGCATGGAGCGGAAATCCATGGGTTCTCCGGAAGGAAGCTTTGACTCTTCAAAGCTCCTACCATGGAAATCTTGATGGTTTCTAAGGGGCTCTTGGACTAGCTGTTCTACTGCAGACTAACTATCTCCTGAAGCTCTCTTCCAGTCACCATATCTGAAGAAAGCTGATCCTTCACAGGTATGTGTCAATCTCGCCTCCCACCGCCTCATTTGCTGGCGGGCAGGAAATGCATTTTACACACTGCCAGTCATCTGATTCACAGGGGCTTTGCAAGGCTTTAGGAGATTTCTTTCTTTCTTTCTTTCTTTCTTTCTTTCTTTCTTTCTTTCTTTCTTTCTTTCTAGATTTTTAGTTGAATTTTTAGAGGGATACAGAATGGGGGGGGAAGGGAAAGGGGAGGAAAGCATAAAAATATAGTTGTCAAAATCACAATGTTAGGTCAATCTTACAAATGTTAGGGACATCCCTTAATCAAAATGTATATGTGTACAATAACAGGGGGGAAAACCAGAAAGGAAAATATGACATTGTAGCTTAGAAAATATATAGAATTGTAACTTATAATTATATATGGCTATATATATATATACATACTAGGAGGAATGCCCGTTGCGGGAAGAGGCAATGAGCCCTAGGGAGAGCAGTCGCTGCGGGGCAAGGGGGCTGTGCTGCCCCCCCGAATCTGTCCCGGGGTGGGCCATGTGGTGGCCTCACCCCTCCCCGAGCACAGCCAGGGCAAGTGGAGCCCTCCCCCAATGCAGGGCCCACTGCCTGGACAGTGAAGGCTGCTCCGAGCAAGGGAAGCATGGCGCGGCGGCCAGAGAGAGGCCTGGCAGCGGGGAAGGGGGCTGGCCTGCTCCCCCTTACAAGAAGGGCCCGCCACCTCCATTGCCGAAGCCACAGCAGGTGGGGGAAGCGAGTCGTAGCCGCCTCCCCTGTCCCCAGGTCAAAAGAGGGAAGTCCCCCGAAGAAGGGGCTGCTGCCTAACTGTCCCCGGCCGCAGCAGGTGAGGGAAGGGCGGCGCGGCCGCCCCCCCCCATCCCGGAGGCAAGGCAGGCCTGGTGGAGGGCCCCCGCCTCTGAAGAAGGTGTTGGAGTGAGGTGGACCAGGCGGGCAGTCGGGAATGACCTCCTCCTCCACCATCCCCAGTCTCTGCTGTCCCCCTCGATGACAACCCGGTTCTCCGGGACCGCTGCACCCTCCTGGTGCCGTCCCTGCCTTCACTCCCAACCCAGCACCATTGCCTGGCATTGCAGCCTCCCTTCCCCGGCTCCTGGCTGCGGCGTTCACTCACAGTGTTCGCCTCCCACCTCCCAGCCAATGGCATGGCAGCAGCCTTGAGCAGCAGCTGGCTGGCCAATGGCTGACGGAGCGCATTTTGTCCCTGCTGCGTCTTACTCAATTGAGTAAGACACACACACACATAAATAATTGAGTAAGACACACACACGAACACACACACACACACACACATACACACATACATACATACACACACACGGAGGAAGGCCTGTTGTGGGAAGAACTACAATGAGCTCTAGAAAGAGGCTACAGGTGAGTGGCTGTGGTTGGTGGGGTGGCGGAGGGAAGGGGAAATTAGAGGGAGGCCAACCATGTTTATCTCCTTTTGCTTAGCTATAAGGCAGGGTTTTCTCAAGTCATTTTGCTGCCTCAGGTGGGTAGTGTGGGAGGAGAGCCACATGGTAACAGATATGGTTCCCTCTACCCCTGACTTATGTTGGTTTGGGGTTATGCAGTGGCAGCTAAGGTAGGAGTGCACTTCCTCCTATGCCATCTTTTCTGGGTTCCAAGGGTCTGGAAAGTGGTTGTGTAGTCAGGTACAAATTTGCCAACTCTGGGTTGGGAAATACCCATAGATTTGAGGGGTAGAGCTTGGGAAGGGCAGGGTTTGGGGTGGGGAGGGACCTTAGCAGGGTATAATGTCACAGAGTCCACTGCCCAACGCAGCCATTGTCTCCAATGTAATAGCTGAAGATCTCCTAGAGGTTGGCAATACTTAGGGGAGGGCTTTAGTGAAGGTTTAGTGGGGGCTTTAGTTGAAGGACTTTAGTGAAGTATACTGCCATAGAGCTCACCCTCCAAAGCAACCATTTTCTCCATGGGGACAGATCTCTTTAGTGTGGAGGTCAATTGTAATTCAGGGAGATGTCCTGCGCTTTTCCCCCCAACTCCTGTTGAACAGTTTAACTGATTAACACTACAACTGACACTCTGCTAATGCCCCACAGCCTCTTGGGACTCCCAGCTTGGGAGCTGTAGTTCTAATTCCCTTTGCTATGGCTGCAGTAAGGCCAGCTGAGAGCTATAACTCCCAAGGTACAACACATCAGAAGTGGGGGTATAAGAATGGAACAGCTGGTGGGATGGGCAAATAGGCACCAAGGTAGATTCTCCAGTGGCCAATGGGAGAGTAGGTAAGTTGTCACCAACATGGCTTGGCTTTTATATATTAATAGGAATAAGACCCATTGTGGAAATAAATACACTAGATGGGTGCCACAGCCTTGGGCACTCAGTGTCAATTTGCTGTGGCAATCTCAACAGGGTATAATGATAGAGACCACCATTTTCTCCAGGGGAACTGATCTCTGCCATCTGAAAAGCAGTTGTAATTCTGAGTGGTCTCCAGCCCTCACCTGGAGATTGGCAACAACAGTTCCCAGGGAGGAAATGGCTGGTTTGGAGGGTGGAGTCTATGGATCTGGCTGAGGTCCCACCCCTTCTCAAACCCCAGTCTATTCAAGCTCCACCCTCAAATCTCCAGAAATTTCCCAACCTGGAGTTGGCAACCCCTCTCCTCCCCAGCCAACCATCATCCTTCTGTTATCTGCCCCCTGACCTCAGGTTTCCAACTCTTCCCTGCTCCCTGCAACCTCTACCTAGGAAAAGTAGTCTTTCTCCCCAGTGGGGACCAAAGCAGCTCACATAATTCTTCTCTCCCTCTTTTGATCTGCACAACAATCCTGTGAGGTAAGTTAGGCTGAAAGTATGTGAGTGGTCCGAATCACCCAGTCAGCTTCCATAGCAAGAACCTGAGTCTGGCAGACCCTGCACCATATCAGCAAGGTATAATGACACAGAGTCCACCATTTTTTCCAGGAGAACTGATCTCTGACATCTGGAGAGCCGTTGTAATTACAAGTGATCTCCAGCCCCCACCTGGAGATTGGCAACAATGGTTCCACAGGAGGAAAAGTACAGTCTATAGACATGTATGATCTGCTGTTTTTTCCCCGTTTGCAGGGTGGCACTCCCAGAAGGTCCTACTCAGATGAGCAAAGCTATTGTGGTAGAGCAAAGGAGGAGAAGCAGTTCTGCAGGTATGGGGGTCCAAGGCCATGAAGGGCTTTGCATGTGATAGGAAGTGCCTTGAAGTGAATGGTTCTGAATCCTGATTAGGGATGGGCACAAATCAAAGCACAAAACAAAATTTGTCAGGAATTTTGCCTGTTTGTGGTTCTCAAATAAAGTTACAAACTTCCCTGAACTTCTAGAGTTGGAAGGGAGCTTCAGGGCCATCTAGTCCAACCCCCTGCACAAAGCAAGAAATTGAAAAGATTGAAAAGACTGCTGTCCAAAAAAATCTAAGGGTTTTTTTTTGTCTTGGAGATTTGTGTTTGAAACTGATTAGCCATATATGAGTGTGTCTTTTACACATATATCTATTATTTATGTATTCATTCATTTTGAATTGTCCTTTTTATCTGTATTTATGGTGACTGGTCTTATGACCTCAATAAACTTTTGCCTTTTTGAAACCGATTATCTAAACAAATTTCAATACATTGTCTAGCCTGGCTATATTTCACAAACTACCCTAGTTATCCTGATGAGTGATCTACGCTGATCTACTACCCAGTGTGTCTTTCCATGTTATTTTCCTGCACCTTCCAACAATGGCTACTTTTACATGTGTAGGACAATGCATTCTTGAGGCACTGCTTCAATTGTTTGCCACTGGAGCTTCCCCTCTCACTGACTGAGTGCCACCATGCATGGCATCTTTCTTGGCTGCCTGCCAGTTATAAGTCTGGTGTCACTTGCCAGTGTTTACAGTTGCTGTTGAGCTCTTCCGGGGGGCCAAATGATGACATTAGGAATTTGCCCTGTTTGTGGTTCTTGAACTAAGTTCATGACAGATCTAACATCATGAATTTCCATGAATTTTTAGAATCATAGAGTTGAAAGGGTCATCACTCCCTTACACAATGCAGGAAATTCATGAATACTTCCCCCCACGGCCCCAGTGACCCCTGTTCAATGCCCCGAAGATGACAAAAAGCAGTTTGTGTTGATTTGAGGTGGTTCATGGATAGAGTGGAAAGCAGGGGTTTAAAAGGGCTCCGAGTCCCTTTAAACCCCTGTTTTCTGTTCACCACGAAAGCAGCAAAAACCACTCAGTGGTGAGGAGCAAGTTGTTCCCCCTCACTCAGCTGTATTTTTTGGCTTTCTGCAAACCGTTTAAAGGCCTGCAGTCGCTTTCAATGGGGATTGCTAGGCGATGAACTACGAACCGATTCGGTTCATGAACGAACTTCCCAGTTAAATTCTTCATTTGGTTCTCCCGAAATTACAACCAACCTCCAGGCTACAGAGATCAGTTTCCCTGGAGAAAATGGCTGCTTTGTAGGGAGGGCTGTGTGGTGGTATGTACTGACAATGCCTCTCCCCTCCTCATACCCCACCCTCCCAAGGCTCCATCCCTAAATCTCTCAGGATTTCCCAACCTGGGGTTGGCAACCCTACTCTCCAACCTGATTCAGGATTTATTTTCCGTCTGCCGATTCTGACATTTGTGTATGGATTTTTATTTCACATGTTTTATTTATTTATTTATTTATTGCATTTATATCCCACCCATCCCTTACATGGGCTCAGGGCAGGTAACAACTCTCCCATATATACAATACAATTTTATAAGTATGATAATCCGGTTGGAGAGATTGAGGAAGGAAATGGAATGGCAGAAAGCATACGGAGCAGACGTCCATCACTGGCTATTAGCCACAAGGTATCAGATAGGAACTCTCGGGCTGGGGCAAGTGATGCTCTGTATTCTTGGTGCTGGGGGGGCAACAGCGGGAGGGCTTCTGGTGTCCTGGTCCCACTGGTGGACCTCCTGATGGCACCTGGTATTTCTGGCCACTGTGTGACAGAGTGTTGGACAGGATGGGCCATTGGCCTGGTCCAACATTGGCTTCTCTTATGTTCTCATGTTCTTAATGTTAGCATAACAAAGAAATACTTTTCTTCAGATCTGGGTTCACAGTGCCTTTTTAGGCCATCAGGCTCCCATTGCAAAAGTCTCCATCTGCTGCTGAAGGCTGTCTTAACATCTAAGATAAGAACATTTTCTCATATGATATTATCAAGCTAACTGTAAGATGTTTTATACCATTTGAACTGAGCTTGGAGAACAGCAGACACTTCCCCTCCTCAGCTGGAACTGGAAAGGTCTATCTGCAAGTCTGCCGTCATTCCAGCCCAGGACGATGGACAGTTGCCATCTTCCACTCAACAAGGCTAACCTCGGAAACTGTCTCCATTGACGGCACCAGATTCAGCTGCATGGAGTGGAAATCCATGGGATCTCCTGAAGAGAGCTTTGACTCTTGAAAGTTCCTACCCTGGAAATCCTATTGGTCTCTAAGGTGCTACTGGACTCAAATCTAGCTGTTCTACCATAGACCAAGATGGCTACCAGTCACCATACCTGAAGAAAGCTGTTCCTTCACAGGTATGTGTATCTACAGGCTCCTCATTTTTGCTGAGGGATGTGTATTAAATGTGCAATGGGAATTTTGTGCCTGTCAGCATTTTTCTGTTTGTACCCACAGAATACATGGCAAACCAGTTTTAGACTCCAAACTCCCCCGTGGAGCTCAGACTGGCTCCACTGTAGTCATGGAAGAAATGGGTGTTGTGCAGTGGAGCCAATACCATACCAGCTATTTGGGAATAAATGTTTAATATTATAAAGGCTGGTCAATCCAATGAAAATAAGCACTTACCTTGTCTATTTGTTGGAGGGAGCAACTCAGCATGCCTGGACATTGGGTGGGGGGTACATCACTCTAAGGGTTCCTAGTTGTTGTCTCTTTGAATAGGATATCTCTCTTTGCCTTAACCTGGGAGCTGCCCTCTGACCCCTTCCCTCTCGCTCGCTTTGTCCTCTCATTTCCTCCACATGGCCTTCCATGGAGACAAATGTCTCTATAGGACTCTCCTGTAGATCCAGTGTCCAGTACTCTTTAGGTTAGGCTTTTCTCTCTTCATTTGTCTACAACCTGAATGTGAACCGAATCGACTTGAATACATGTAAGTTTACCTTTTTTGCAACATTCTCCTTGGGATATTGATTTACTGCACTCATTGTCCTGCTTCTATGATTGGGGAAACTTTTCTGTATTGACCAAATATCCCAATACTGCTATGATACCTTTTTTTAACATTCATGGTGGTCAACATGTCCCTGAGGCCATTCATGTATGGAAGGCTAAATCTGTAACCCAGTTATTGTATGGTGTTTATATCTGGGTTGGTACATATGACATGCAAAACCCTCATATGGTTCCCCAGGAAACAAAATCATCCAAAGAGTGATTAACACATGGAATTCACTGCTACAGGAGGTGGCGGCGGCTACAACCATGGACAGCTTCAAGAGGGAATTAGATAAGCATATGTAACAGAAGTCCATCAGTGGTTATTAGCCACAAGGTATAGATAGGAACTCTCGGGCTGGGGCAAGGGATGCTCTGTATTCTTGGTGCTGGGGGGGCAACAGTGGGAGGTCTTCTAGTGTCCTGGCCCCCGCTGCTGGACCTCCTGATGGCACCTGGTATTTTTGGCCACTGTGTGACAACAGAGTTTTGGACTGGATGGGCCATTGGCCTGATCCAACATTGGCTTCTCTTATGTTCACATGTTCTTATGACTTTGTAATGTGTAGATGATTTTAAAACCTGGAGATGGATAAAAATAATTGGAAAACGCAAATGTCTCCTGTCCAGTGACATTCTGGTAGGTCTACAGGAGTAAACAAACCTTACCCATTCTACAGTTCTTAGACTTTCCTAATCTCTCTCTATATGGAGCTGCATCATGTGAGTCTAGAAGATTCTGGCTATCAAACTGAGCAAACGCAATCATCTTCCTATCTCTTTCTCTCAAGCATATGACCATTAGAAGCAATTCTTTCTCGCTCTCCCCTGCCCTTACCCCTTTTTGTTTTAAACTGACATTCAGATAAGGCAGAAGAACATAGTGCACTTTATTGTGCTTCCTTCCCATCTAGATCTTGATTCTAGACCTTTTTGGTGTTACTTCTGAATTGTGCGGGAAATGTCTCTGCAACACTAGGGGGAATGTCTATCCCCCCCCCCCGACTGGCCTGTTAATGATGGGGAATGGAGGGACCATCCAGGACGTCCTGGCCCCCCTGTGTGTGCGTAAAGTGCTGTCAAGTTGCAGCCATCGTATGTGGCTGTCTTACTTCTGTCACCTCACGAGAAGATAAGACTCACTGGAAAAGACAATAATGCTAGGAAATGTTGAAGGAGGCAGGAAAAGAGGAAGACCCAACAGGAGGTGGATGGACTTAAAAAAGGAAGCCACAAAGGCCCTCGGTTTGCAAGACCTGAGCAAAACTGTTAACGACAGAACATCTTGGAGATCATTAATTGATAGGGTCACCATGAGTCAGAAGCAACGTGACACCACATAACACACACAACAAGTTGTCAAACTGATTCAGTATCTGAGATCAGATGCACAAGGGGGGGACTTCAGCTGTGCCATTTGTTTAACTCTGTAGGAGTAACAGAACATCCCTCTTTCTTTTTCCCTATCAGGGGTATATAGAGGACGAGAGGAGACAAGAGCCTCCGAAGGAGAGTTTGAGCACAATGAGCAATTCAAGCCAGATGCCCCTCTCCACTGTGGAAACTGGAGAAGAATACGAGGGATATGATTCTATGTCCACGTACGCAAATCGTTCAGAGTATACGCGAGACTATACTCCAGAAATTATTGTCATCTCTGTCTGCATTTTGGGACTTGTGGGGAACGGAATCATCATCTGTCTTCTTGGCTTCTGCATTAAGAGGAGCTCTTTCACCACCTACATTCTCAATTTGGCTGTGGCTGACTTTGGTGTGCTCACAGCTGCACTGGGTACAAATCTGCTTCCAATTGTCTTCAAATATCACATTGAGCATTTGGTTTGGTTCTTCCACGAGCTCTTCAATGTCACATACACTGCTGGTCAATTTTTACTTACAGTCATCGGCATTGACAGATGTGTGTTGGTCTTCTTCCCAATTTGGCATCGATGCCATCAGCCACCACACCTGTCCACCATTGTCTCTACTATTATATGGGTCATCTCTTTACTGGTCTGTGAACTCCCCTTCATTCTCCATTGGAATTTGGAGTTCGATTATTGGGAGCTGTGCTTTTTCATGAATGCCCTTCTTTGCCTCCCGCTTCTGAGTATCTCGACTCTGGCTCTGTTCATCAAAGTCCACTTTAAATCACAACGGCGCAAGTGGGGAAAGCTTCTAGTGGCCATCTCACTTTCTCTCCTCTTCTTCCTGATTTTTGCCTTTCCATTTAATGTCATTTACATCCTCAATTACTTTTATTCTTCCGCCTATCGTGACCTGTACATCTGGGGTTTCTTCTGTACCTCCATAAACAGCAGTGTGAACCCAGTCATCTATTTCCTGATTGGGAGGAAGAAAAGGAGTCGAACTAGGGAGAGTCTGAAGGTGATACTACAGAGGGTTTTCAAGGAGGAGGAGAACGGTGGGCGTCCCCCAGTTCAGATGTCTGCTCTGATGTCTCCATGAAAGGTGAATGCTTCTAGTTCAATGGTCCAGATTCTGCTGTACGCTTGACTCTAAGATGTTAGAATGAATTGTTTTGGATGCTTTCGGGTTCTCACAGGTTCCCTAGCCAGAAATATGTAGAGCTAGCAGAGGGGAAGGAGAGGGGAAGGTGAAGATGGAAGAGACTTCCCCCTGCTGGTCCTCCTCCCTCAATGGTCATCAGTTTGCCTGCTTCCGGAGAGTGAGGAACCATCAGTAGGAAAGCCCTACCCAACACTCATCTGCTTTCCATGCGATGCTGATTTCTAGACACCTCTGGAGCACTGGCAGCAGGTTGCCCTAAAGGATTGTCCCAAAGAAGGCAACCCTGAAGAGCCAGCGCTGTCTAAAGATGTTTCCGTGGTCATGTGGCCGGCATGACTAAACACCAAGGCGCACGGAACGCTGCTACCTTCCCACCGAAGCGGTACCTATTTATCTACTTGCAATTTCTTGCTTTCAAACTGCTAGGTTGGCAGGAGCTGGAACTAGTGATGGTACCTCTCCCTTATTTCATGTGGTTAGGTGTGATGTGGCTTTAAATTCCTTGTTGTTTCTTTCTCTCACTCAATGTATGCAATGCTGCCACCAGGAATATAATTCCAGTCTTCACTTAACCTTTCCCACAGCATTGTGGACAAGCTCTAAGGCTCCTTTGTTGGACTATGTGCTTCTGAGGATAAGACTCTGGGTTAGCAATAAACAAGATAAAACTTTATTTGTAGAAGAAGCATATTGGCTACAAGATGTTTCATTAAGTTGCTCAGTAAAATTGTTCCCTTCGTATTCAGGTCTCTGTCAGCTTTTCCCCCTCACATTCTTAAAATACTCTGACTATATTGGGTTTTTCCTAATATGCCCCCTCAAGTATATTTTCTTCCTCCTTTAGAATCTTAATGCCTTTCACAGCACTTCTATATGATTCTAGTTAGAAGACTATGTCTCAGACTCTGTGCAGATTGACCACAACTGACAGCTGCTGGCTGCTGACTTCAAACTGAACCCTCTGCCTTCTCTCTCTCCACACAGACACACACACCTCATAGCTCTGCCCACACACTCTCAATCACCAACCAATAACCTCACCCACTCATCTCCCCCTTTCACCCCCCTTGTTCTTCTGACACTTACCAACCATTTTAAAGAAACTCACAAATGTACATAAGAACATAAGAGACGCCAATGTTGGATCAGGCCAAAGGCCCATCCAGTCAAACACTCTGTCACACAGTGGCCAAAAATACCAGTTGCCATCAGGAGGTCCACCACAGTGGCCAAAAATACCTGGTGCCATCAGGAGGTCCACCAGTGGGGCCAGGGCATTAAAAGCCCTCCCACTGTACACATGTACATAAGAACATAAGAGACGCCAATGTTGGATCAGGCCAAAGGCCCATCCAGTCCAACACTCTGTGTCACACAGTGGCCAGAAATACCAGGTGTCATCAGGAGGTCCACCAGTGGGGCCAGGACATTAGAAGCCCTCCCACTGTTGTGCAACACTTGCCCCAGAGCCCCTATCTATACCTTGTGGCTAATAGCCACTGATGGACCTCTGCTCCATATGCTTGTCTAATTCCCTTTTGAAGCCGTCCATGCTTGTAGTCGCCACCACTTACTGTGGCAGTGAATTCCATGTGTTAATCACTCTTTGGGTAAAGAAGTACTTCCTTTTATCTGTTCTAACCCGACCGCTCAGCAATTTCATGGAGTGCCCACGAGTTCTTGTATTGTGAGAAAGGGAG
>NW_015169926.1:23557-23713 GCF_001447785.1 Gekko japonicus | reverse complement strand
AGTGATGCACAAAACCCACATCCTTTTAAAAATGGCATTAGAATATTGCTGTAATGATAGGTCGAGGAGGATCTCTGAGTTCCCCATTTTCATTAAAAGAAAAAAGTCCCTGGCTCCTTCCTTTGTGGATCTATTCCTTTTTCCCTTCTATCTCAG
>NW_015169926.1:7281-21240 GCF_001447785.1 Gekko japonicus | reverse complement strand
TGTGAGCTACTGTGATTATATTATTATTATTATTATTATTATTATTATTATTATTATTATTATTATTAATAATAATGTTTCTATCTCACCCATCCCGCAAGCGGGCTCAGGGCGGGTTGCTTCATTTCCAATAAATACAGGAAAAATTTAAAAACGCAATATTAACATTTAAGAACAGCAGTTACAGCTTACAGTTGAGCGATTCCAGCCCATTGATGCAGATGGATATGGCTGGTCATCAGTGGGTGGGTGACAGCAGCCTCAGGGAGGCCATGTGTAGACCCCCGCTGACTCAGCCAAAGGCCTGGTGGAACAGCTCTGCAATGCAGGCCTTGTGGAATTGAAGAAGCTCCCTCAGGGCCCTGAACTCGATAGGGAGCGTGTTCCACCAGGCAGGGGCCAATGCAGAAAAAGCCCTGGTCCCGGTCAAGGAAAGACAGATGTCATTTGGGCAGGGACCACCAGGATATGTTGATAGTTAGAGCGTAAAGCTCTTTGGGGTGCATACGGGAAGAGGCGGTCTCTTAGATATTTTGGTCCCAGGCGGTATAAGGCTTTAAAAGTTATTACCAACACCTTGAAGTGAATTAAAGGTGTGAGCGAGCGATTTGGCGACTGCATAAATCAGTTTGCTCTGGAGCCATCCTTCCTGAGTTAAGACAAAAATGTGTGAGCCGGAGGCTAAAAAACGATGAGCCAGCTCACATTAACTCAGCTTAGAGGGAACACTGGTTAGAGCTACGGCAGGGCTCTTGTAGAATCCTTCTCAATACCATAAACAGCTGGAACCCAGATTTGTTTCTCTCACTAAGTTGAAACAGGAAAGCATCCTGTTGTCCTTTAGAAATCTCATGTTCCGTAAGACGTTTTGGAGACAAACTTATTTTAAAAACAGAGAAAAAGCGAGATGTCCGATATGAGCCCCGCTACTGCAGTCAACGACCTTCCATTTCTAGAAGCCAACAAACCCCATTGATGAAAAGAGGTGAACATCACTTGCTTTTTATCTAAGGTGCTACAAGAAGGGGGGCACACATGTCCTTGTCCTTTATGGCGAGGGTAAAAAGTAGGGTCAGCCCTAATGAAATCATCATAGCATTCTTTGCCCCTGGCCACACAGGAGGATTTGCCCCGCAAGAGGGATGGATCGGGGGCACATCAAGTGGGCACGATCACACTGCAACATCGGGGAAGCATCACACACCCGTCACCGATCCAGCCCTTCAGCCAGAAAACGTACATTTAAAAGGTACTACCTTTTGAGCACTACCTTCCGGATGATGTGTGGTAACTCCAGGCGTCTGGTCAGGGAAGCGCTGGTAGCCTGTCGCAGCCAATGCCGTTCCCCGTCCCACGTATGTGCACAACCGTACTACTGCCGGTTTACTGCACCACCTGTGATCGGCTGCCAGAGCCCGGAGCCGCGGGGGCATGTCGGATTGCGCTCCCGTGATTCTTTTTGCTCCGGCTCTAATTTGCCTCCCTTCGGCACCGGATCATCCCGCTCGTGTGACCGGGACCTTCTTTGACTCTACTCTGCACCACCAAGGATGCAACATCACAACCAAGTCATGCAACTCCTAGGTGAAGTCATTCCCCATCAACCCTAGAAACATCAGCTTGATCCTTGCCAGTGTTCATTCCTCTTTTTTTTCCTTCTTCTTCTTGGAATACCTTTCAAGTCGGGACCCTGGGTAGGACAGTTTGCTGAGTATACAGCTGTGCAGCTGCAGGCCTGTGGAAGACTGGAGGGTGACTTTCAGGATCTACTGGGCAGATTTGATGCTAGTTGAGCAGGGTTGCACCCTCTCTTGATTAAGCTCTAAAGTCCAATGTGTGCTTGCTCCCACATAAGTGCTCATTGGGTGATTCTGCATCTAGCATTCGCTCCACATTTTCTCAACTGGGAGGAAAAAGTGCGGCTCAAAACCACATCCAAATACCTCGGGGAAACTCCACACTGACTGCAAAGGCACCCCTGAACGGCCGTGAAATGGACAAAAATCTATGCAGGAGGTACAATAAAATCCAATGGTCAAAGAAAGCAAGAAAGCGAAAGCAGCATGGAGTGTGGAGAGTACCATAAAATCGAAAGATCAAAGAAAGTGAAAGCAGCATGCAATGCAGAGGGGAATTTCTGTTCCAACACTGGTTTCATAAAAGAATGGAAGGAAAAGCCAATGCTGAATCAGCCATTGAGTTCAGAGGAGGTTCCTCCCAAGAAGAAGAAGAAGAGAAGGAGAAGAGATTGGATTTATACCCCACCCTTCACTACCCAAAGGAGTCTCAGAGCGGCTTACAAACTCTTTTCCCTTCCCCTCCCCACAACAGACACCCTGTGAGGTAGGTGGGGCTGAGAGAGCTCTTGACAGAAAGTGCTCTTTTTCAAGGACAGCTCTTATCAGAACTACGCCTGGCCCAAGGCCATCCAGCCAGGTGCAAGTGGAGGAGTGGGAAATCAAACCCGGTTCTCCCAGATTAGAGTCCGCGCCCTTAACCACTACACCAAACTGGCCCAAGAAAACATGTCTAGAGTTGTATATTTACTCTCTTTTTTTCCTTGAAAGGTTCATGTATCGGGTGGTTCTTGGTCTTCTTGTAAGATATACAGCAGATAATTAAGTAATACTAATAAAAGTGCAGGACTGCATATTCCATACATGAACACTGTATTTCTTGGATGTCCTCTCTAATATCTCATTTCTGGCCTTATCTCCAGTGCAAATAAATAGCTGTCTAAAATGTGTGGCTGTCTACTTCCTAAATTTCATGTTTAGCAGGCAGGAAAAAAAAGAAAACGTTCATATCTTTTGTCATCTGCCGCCACTTGAAACATTTCTGTGTCGAAAGTGCATTTCGAATTCCATAGTCGGAGGCCAGTCTTCGTATTTACCGCGGTTTCTGGACTCTTCAAGCAGGTCCTGAAACCCAGATTGTGGGAACTGCAAGCGAGAGGAAAGGATCGAAGCTCAGCAACAGAGCATCCGAAAACAGGACGAGCTAAGTGACTTAAGCAGTGATGAGAATTCAGCCACAGGGTAAGGAAACCAGGGAGGCAGAGTCTGTTTCCGTACTGGATATCGACATGGACAGATATTCACTTTAATTTATGGCGGTGGGAAACTGCAGCTGCCTTATGGTGACCCCAGAGTGTTAAGAACATAAGAACATAAGAGATGCCAATGTTGGATCAGGCCAAAGGCCCATCCAGTCCAACACTCTGTATCACACAGTGGCCAAAAATACCAGGTGCCATCAGGAGGTCCACCAGTGGGGCTAGCCTGGGCTATCCAGGTGCAGATAGCTTTAACTTATAACGGCTTTGAAAATTAAGAAGTATTCATTAAGTTAGAAAGCCACCATTGGGATAGGTGCTATCCAATATATTACACAGAGGTTCACATGTATGAAGATTTTTTTGTCTTCTGGGCAGATGCTGTGGCCGTGAGCTCCGTGCAACGAGCTTGTTGTGAACTCACTAGGAAGGAGCCCCTTCTGGCAGAGCGAAGGTTCCTTACCTGGAGAATCTGAAAGAGGCAGAGAGAGATGCAGAGCAGGAACCCGTCCTGTCCTAGCAGACTCTGTCCCTTGTGGATGTGGCTCTTTCCCATGCATAATCTTATAAACCTCAATCATGTCACCCCTCAGCCGTCGTTTCTCCAAGCTAAAGAGCCCTAAGCACCTTAACCTTTCCTCAGTGTTTTCAAGGCAAGAGGTGTTCAGAGGTAGCCATTGCTTGCTGCTTCTTTTTTTAATTTTACATCATTCTTAGCAGATGTAACAGTTACAATCAAGTTTTTTACATTATTGTGAGTCTATTACATTACTTGTTTTCTAACCACTTATACAATCTGTACCATCTTTCTTTAAATTTAGCATCGTCTTTATCTAATTCCCTTTTGAAGCCGTCCATGCTTGTAGCTGCCACCACTTCCTGTGGCAGTGAATTCCAAGTGCTAATCACTCTTTGGGTGAAGAAGTATTTCCTCTTATCTGTTTTAACCCAGCAATTTCATGGAGTGCCCACGAGTTCTTGTATTGTGAGAAAGGGAGAAAAACCTCAATCATGTCACCCCTCCTGCCAGACTCGTGAGCCTAACCAAGGCCTGGCACGAATGCTCTCTGTGTGCAGCTTGTAGGCTGCTCGAGTGAAAGAGCAAGCAAACACAAAAATCAGTGCAATGGGGAAAATAATAATTTTATTCCTCTCTACGGCTTAAGCTTTTTCAGGCCGATCTGTATAATAGTATCAAGCAGGGCGCACAGCAACAGGAAGTCTCCCCGGCCTCTCCAGTTAAAAAGAACAGAGAGTGGGTGAGGTGAAAGCCCTCAGCTTGAGACACTGGAGAGCCACAGCCAGTCTGCGTGGAGAATACCAACCTTGATGGGCCAATGGTTGGATTCAGTGAAAGGCAGCTTCCTGTGTGTTCAGCTTCACATGTGAGAAAAACGAGTATTTTCTCCCATTCTGTATTTTCAGATAGTTGATCAGCTTTGACTTATTGTTGCTCTGGATTGGTCTCGGCCATTCGGCTTTCTCTTCAGAGATAGTTTTCAATCCAAAATCAAGAACATATAGAACAAAACATATCAATTAAATTCTACACCACCATGGAAGAAAGGTGATTGCAAGCCCCTTCAAGTTTCTTTGACTACCTCTGGGGGGGGGGGCTTTCAGTCCTCACAATCCCTGGCTGGTGAACACCACCAGTTTGGTGCAGTGGTTAGGAGTGTGGACTCTAACCTAGGAGAATCGGGGTTGGATTCCCCACTCCCCGCATGCATCCAGCTGGGTGACCTTGGGCCAGTCACGGTTCTCTCAGAGCTGTTCTCTCACGAGCAGTTCTCGAAAGAGCTCTCTCAGCCCCACCTACCTCACAGAGTGTCTGTTGTGGGGAGAAGGGAAAGGAGACTTTAAGCCGCTCTGAGACTCCTTCAGGTAGGGAAGAGTGGAGGAGGAGGAGATTGGATTTATACCCCACCCTTCACTACCCAAAGGAGTCTCAGAGTGGCTTACAAACTCCTTTTCCTTCTCCTCCCCACAACAGACATCCTGTGAGGTAGGTGGGGCTGATAGAGCTCTGACAGAAACTGCTCTTTTTCAAGGACAGCTCTTATCAGAACTACGGCTTGCCCAAGGTGATCCAGCAGCTGCAAGTGGAGGAGTGGGGAATCAAACCCGGTTCTCCCAGATTAGAGTCCGCGCACTTAACCACTACACCAAACTGGGGTATAAATGCAATCTCCTCCTCCTCCTTCCTGGGGGACCCCTCAACAATCTTGATAAATTCTGCTGCCACCAGCGACTCAGAGGATATTGCCTACTAAAGACCTGCCTTGCTATTTCAAGGGTCTGCCTGCTTACTGAAGCTTGCTGATTCACTCCATTAGCTAGGTAAGGGAGAGAATGACCCTAACCCTACACTTTCAAGCCATCACACTCTACTGATGGCAAGCTGGCCCTCCCTGTTAGTTTAGAGCTTAGCCCATCATGGCTCATGTGCAGTGCTCCCTCTAAGCTGAGTTAGTGTGAGCTAGCTCACAGGTTTTTAGCCTCCGGTTCACACATTTTTGTCTTAGCTCAGGAAGGATCACTCAGGAAGGATGGTCCAGAGCAAACTAATTTATGCAGTAGCCAAATCGCTCGCTCACAACTTTGATGCCAGTGGCTCACAAAGTAGAATTTTTGCTCACAAGACTCCACAGCTTAGAGGGAACATTGCTCATGTGTATTCAAGGTGAAGAGCAATGGCCTTGAATTCAAATGAAATTCAAACTGCCTAGAGTTTTGTATGCAGTTCTGGAGGCCTCACTTCAAAAGGATGTGGACTGAATGTAGTGGGTGCAGAAGAGTGTGACGAGGGTGATCGGGGGTCCTGGAGATCGAGCCCTACAAGGAAAGGCTGAAAGACTTGGGAATGCTCAGTCTAGGGAAGAAGAGGTTGAAGGGGGACATGATTTATTTCTTTAAGTATATGAAGGGCTATCATTTAGAGGAGGGCAGGGAGCTGATCCTGTTGGCAGCAGAGGATGGGACTCACAATCACGGGTGTAAATTATGGGCGGAAAGGTGCTGGATGGATATTAAAGGTAAAGGTTCCCTTGCTCGAAAGCCAGTCGAATCCGACTCTAGGGTTGCGGTGCTCATCTCCGTTCCAAAGCTGAAGAGCCAGCGCTGTCCGAAGACGTTTCCGTGGTCATGTGGCTGGCATGACTAAACACCAAGGCGCACGGAATGCTGTTACCTTCCCACCGAAGCGGTACCTATTTATCTACTTGCAATTTCTTGCTTTCGAACTGCTAGGTTCTGCAGGAGCTGGAACTAGAGATGGGAGCTCACTCCGTCATGCGGCACCTGGGTCTCGAACTGCTGAACTACTGACCTTCCACAGCCTGCAGTTCAGCGTCTTAACCACTTGAGCCACCGCAGCTCCACGGATGGATATTAGGGGGGGATATACATTAAGAGTAGTTCAGCAGTGGGGTCAGCTGCCTAGCGAGGTGGTGAGCTCCCCCTCATGGGCAGTCTTCAAGCAGCAGCTGAAAGAACCCTTATCAGGGATGCTTTAGAGGCAGATTCTGCATTGATCAGGGGGTTGGATGACATGGCCTGTATGCCCCCCTCCAGTTGTAAGTAGAAGAAGAAGAGGAGGAGAAGGAGGAGGAGGAGGAGGAGGAGATTGGATTGATACTCCGCCCTTCACAACCCTTTTATCATTCGAGTTGCCCTTTTCTGCACTTTTTCCAAAGCTATAATATCCTTTTTAAGATGTGGTGACCAGAACTGCGCACAGTATTCCAAATGAGGTCGCACCATTGATTTATATAGGGGCATTATGATATTGGCTGATCTGTTTTCAATACCCTTCCTAATAATCCCCAGCATAGCATTGGCCTTCTTTATTGCAGTCACACACTGTCTCGACAGTGATGCTATGTAATTTCCCTCACCAGTAACCCATTTGCAAATACAGTTAACCACTGCACCAAACTGGCTCTCTGATGCTATGTAATTACCCTCACCAGTAACCCATTTGCAAAGAAGCCAGGCTGAAAACTTGAGCCGTTTATTTTCAAAAGAAGGTTTGACTCACCCATTGTTTCCTTTCTCCTAGCAGATGTGTAAAGGCAAGACGTGAAGACAAGAGTCCACAAAGCAGAAAGCGCGCATCTCAACCAACACCTTGACAACTCTTCCCATGATGGACGATGCCCTGGGAAATGTTAATGACCCTAATTATACCTACCCTTCTTTCCCAAATGTCAGTAAACATTATGATAATGTTTCAGAAGATATGTCATCACATGACCCCTCTGATGATGAAAGAGATGTGAGTTTCAGAACTAATTTTATAACAGTCACTTTTTTCACTGAAGTGGTCATCTCCGTTTTCGGCACCTTGGGAAACGGGGTTGTCATCTGGTTCCTGGGCTTCTGCATTGAGAGGAATCCTTTCAGCACCTACATCCTGAACTTGGCCATTGCTGATTTGGGGGTCCTCCTATCAGTTCCAGTTAATACTTTTTCCCTCTGGTTTACATCTATTCCTAGCTCTGATGAAATTTCACTTGTGTCCCAATACCTGGCCCTATTAATGTACAGCGCTAGTCAATTTCTCCTGACGGCTATCAGCATTGACAGGTGTGTGGCCGTCTTCTTCCCACTTTGGCACCGATGCAAGCGGCCACCGCATTTATCCACCGTTGTGTGTGCACTGATTTGGGTCCTCTCCTTCCTGCTCACTTCGATTTCCTACGTTCTCATATTTCTTAATTTAAATGAGACGACGACGATCGGCGACTCTTACCAGTTGATTGCGAACGCCGTGCTCTGCCTCCCGGTCATGACGATTGCCACCGTGTCCCTGTTCATCAGAGTCTTTTTGAAAGCAGGACAGCATCGGAGGGGGAGGCTTTTGACCATCGTCTTGCTCACTCTTCTCTTCTTCCTCCTCTTTGCTTTTCCATATAATGTCATGAAGGTCCTCTCTGATCACAATTATGTCCCAGAATACACGACATTTGTTACAGGTGTATTAGCCTGTCTGAATAGCAGCGTAAACCCAGTCATTTATTTCCTGGTTGGGAGACGATGGAAGTCCAGACGGAGGGAGAGTGTGAAGATGATCCTCCAAAAGGTTTTCAAGGAGGAAAAAGGCTATACTGATGAAACCCCAGTTTAAATCCGGTACGATTCAATTCCAAGAGCCAAAAGCTTCTTCATTTATCACAGGCAGTTTCCACTGTGGTTTTCAGTTGTGAAACGCACAAAGAAATCTGTTGGGTTATTTAAGGCAGCAGACCTAGAGAAGAGCCCGGCACACGTGTGTATTCGCTTTAAAAATAAAGTTTACTAAATTACTTATGGGAAAGGGAGCTGGGAGTTCAAAACAATAAACATCCTGTCTAGCTTTTCTAATCTACATCGTGTCTCTTACTTTTACCTCACGTCTGAACCCCAGGCGAGAGTTAGAACACAGGCAGTAAACAGGGCTTTTTTTGTAGAAAAAGCACAGCAGGAACTCATTAGCATAATAGACCACACCCAACAGCAGGAACTCATTAGCATATTAGGCCACACCCCTGATACCACATCTCATTAGCATATTAGGCCACACCCCCATTTTACCAGAATTGTGGTCATCCAGCCACACCCACCTTTTGCTTCTTATTCTGTTTACTTTGTTTGTTGTCAAAACCCAGGGCTTTTTTTCTAGCAGGAACTCCTTTGCATGTTAGGCCACACACCCCTAACGTAGCCAGTTTCTGCTGTTGGGTGTGACCTATTATGCTAATGAGTTCCTGCTGGGCGTGGAAAACTCCGGAGCCAGCCGGAACTCCGTTCCTGTGCGTTCCTGCCCCAAAATAGCCCTGGCAGTAAACATTTTCTAAGCCTCCACCCCTGTGACCTCCTCAGATCTATTGATTAGCCAATAGACAATCCCAATACCGATTCATTATGCATATTTTCACCTACATTCTGGCATGTGATCTGTGCAGACCTTTCTATTGGCACTAAACAAACTAAATAGCTAGGAATTAGCATACACAACAACATGTTAATTCTTTCATGACATCAGGAAAGGCACTTGCTCATATCCCATCAAAAACCTGTAGGGTTAGGACACGTTCTGTTGCAAAGTATTTTTTAAAAAAATCTCCATCTCTGGACAGTCCCTGGCATCCTTTGAAGAGGAATCACACCACTGCAACTGGGAAGAAAGGGGCTAGAAGTACAGTGGGGCTCTTTTGTAATCCTTTTTCCATACCATAAACACCTGAAACCCAGACTTATTCCGCTCCCTAAGTTGAAGCACACAGTCCTCCTTTAGAAGTGGCTTGTTCCATAAAGTGTTTCGTGAGAAGAAATTATTTTTAAAAAAGATAAGACAAGATATCAGAATTGAGTCTCGCGACTGGAGATCTCAATCCCATTGATGAAAAGAAGTGACCCTAAATTGATTCTCCTTTCGGGATACAGGATAAAAAATAATAATTGGGCAAAACCTTACTTGTCCTTTGTGGCTACAGCAACATGTGAGGCCAGGAACCTTTACCATTCTGTTGCAAAGTATTTTTTTAAAAAAAATAAAATAAAATAAAATCTCCTTCTCTGGACAGTCCCTGGCATCCTTTGAAGAGGAATCACACCACTGCAACTGGGAAGAAAGGGGGTAGAATTACAGCAAGTCTCTTTCGTAATCCTTTTTCCATACCATAAACACCTGTAACCCAGACTTATTCCGCTCCCTGTTGAAGCACACAGTCCTCCTGTAGAAGTGGCCTGTTCCATAAGGTGTTTTGTGAGATGAAATTCTTTTTTTAAAAGATGACAAGATCTCAGACTTGAGCACCGCGACTGAAGATGATCACCTTCCATTTCTGGAAGGTCTCAATCCCATTGATGAAAAGAATTCCTTTTATCTGCAGTTCTATACTGTACCACCAGGGCTGCAAAATCACTGCCAATTCATAATCCTTGGTGAATTCATTCCTCATCTACCATACAAACACTGATCAGCTTCATCTTTCCGAAATATGACACATTCTTTCCTTGGGGTACCTTCCATTTAGGGCCCCTGGGTAGGATAGTTTGCTGAGTATACAATAGGGTTGCCAAGTTCCCGCTGTATGCTCAGCGGGGGACTCCATCCCTGTTCCAGGAGCGTGAGTGCAAAGCATGCACACGCCGCAACCACATTGCCCGGAAGCGACGCGGTTTGCTTTGGGGCTGGGATTTCCCCCAGGGCCCGATCTGCCGGCAGCGGGTAACGGGCCTCTGGGGTGGGGTTTTCCCCGCCCCCCGGGGGGACTTGGCAAGCCTAGTATACAACCATGCCATTTGTAGACCAGAAGAAGAGTAAAAGTAAAGGTTTCCCTTGCTTGAAAGCTAGTCGAATCTGACTCTAGGGGGTGGTGCTCATCTCTATTTCCAAGCCAAAGAGTCAGTGCTGTCCGAAGACATTTCCATGGTCATGTGGCCAGCATGACTAAGTGCCGAGGTGCACAGAATGCTGTTACCTTCCCTCCGAAGGTGTCCCTATTTATCTACTTGCAATTTCTTGCTTTCGAACTGCTAGGTGGGCAGGAGCTGGGGCCAGAGACGGGAGCTCACTCCGTCATGCAGCACTCGGGCCTCAAACTCAAAGCTCAACATCTTAACTTCTAAGTAGAATAGAGGGTTACATTTGGTATCTTCTGGCAAATTCTACGCATGCTGGAGGAGCAGGGTGGCACTCTTTCTTGCTTCAACTCTGTGCGTTTGCTCACACTCAAGTGCTCACCGAGTTCAGAAGAGCTTCCTCCCAAGAAAGTGTGTCTTCAACTGTACACTTACTCTTTTTCCTGAAAGGTTCACGTACCAGATGGTTCGTGGTCTTCTTGTAAAAAAAAACACAGCAAGCAAGTAAGTTATACTAATAACACACCCAGACCGCTTATTCCTTGCACACACATTATACTTTGATTTCCTGTCCAATATCTTGTTCATGGCTTTATCTCCAGTGCAAACCTGGCTGTTCTTTTTGCCAAGTGGTCTCACAGAGAAATCAAAGGGGAAAATTCATGTGTTTTCTTTCTCTCGGGTAAATCTTTCACAGGCCCAAATTAAAGCTTTCTGGGACACTGAGGTGGACAATCTCAAGGCTTGTCAAGATCACTGCTAGGTCTGGTCTATGTCTCTGAACTACTAACCAGCCACAAACAAGTCCCCCCCTTGTTGTGAAGCTGATCATTGTGGGTTATTGTCCAGCGTGTCAAAAGGAGCAGCAGCCAAGGGTGTGTAGGGCGTACCTTGAACTGAATGATTCTGACTAACCGAAATGTCCTGAAAATCAAAGGAGAACAAATTAAAGTTTTAAAAGATGTTCCATTTGAAATTAGGAAAAGAAGACAAACAATACAGAGACTTAGCATTGTTTTTGCAAAAAAAAAATCCACTCCTTACAGATGGATAATTTATTTATTTGTTTATTTATTTACTTCCAATTTATACCCCGCCTTGCTGGTACAAAGTGGCTCAAGGCGGCTTACAGACGTCAAAATACAATATAAGATCAATAAATACTATAAAATCCATAACAAAACAATTACATAAAGTGCTAGTACAAACAGTGCAAACTGATGGTGGCAGTTTCCTGTGCATGATCCAGTTAGAAAAGACAACCCGACGATGTAACAGGTCCGTGGCATATTCAATTTACGATGGTACATTAATCAGTGGCAGCTCCTAATCAAAGGCCTGGTGGAAGAGCTCCGTTTTACAGGCCCTGCGTAACTGTAAGAGGTCCCGCAGGGCCCTGATGTCCTCCAGGAGCTCATTCCACCAGTGTGGAGCCACCACTAAAAAAGCCCTTGCCCTCGTAATGGCCAATCTGGGGTCTTTTGGGCCAGGGAGAGTCAGGCAATTTTGTGACCCTGACCTCAGTGCTCTCTGGGGCACATATGGGGAAAGGCGGTCCCTCAGGTAGGCAGGTCCCCAACCACATAGGGCTTTAAAGGTCAAAACCAGCACCTTGAAATGAATCCGGTATGCTATTGGCAGCCAGTGCAATGCCTTCAGCACAGGCTGGATGTGATCTTGTATAGAGAGCCATATCAGCAGCCTGGCTGCTGCATTTTGCACCAGCTGCAGCTTCCGGATTTGAGACAAGGGCAGCCCCATGTAGAGAGTGTTGCAGTAGTCTAATCTCAAGGTGACCATAGCATGGATCACCATTGCCAGGTCATTGTGTTCAAGAAAGGGAACCAACTGCCTAATCAGCCGCAGATGGTAAAAGGCTGACCTGGCAGTGGCTGCTACCTGGGCCTCCATTGTTAAAGAGGTGTCCAGGAGCACACCCAAACTCCTGACCTTCGGCACTGGAACCAAAGGCACCCCATCAAAGGTTGGTAGTGGGATACCTACTCCTGAGCCGCTCCAACTCAGGCACAGGACTTCCATTTTTGTTGGATCCCATTTCAATCGGCTCCACAATACCTGAAAGCCTTATCTTCAACTTCCATGGCAAAAAAAGAGAAAAGATTGACTCTGTTCATAAAGCAAAAATGTTTCTGAAGCAACAACAGAAAGCAACAGATGGACCTGAGAAAGTGGAGGACAAAAAAGATGCAGATGATGAAGAAGATAAAGTTGGAGGAAGTTCTGATACCTCCTCGAGTAGCTCGGCAGAAACTTCGGATACTGAAGCAGAATTAGGGGCTGCTGCCCCTAAGCAGCTAAAAATTAAATTGGACCTTGATAAGAAGCATCTCCTGCCAACCTAGCAGTTCGAAAGCAAGAAATTGCAGGTAGATAGATAGGTACCACTTCGGTGGGAAGGTAACAGCGTTCCATGCGCCTTGGTGTTTAGTCATGCCAGCCACATGACCACGGAAACGTCTTCGGACAGCGCTGGCTCTTCAGCTTTGAAACGGAGATGAACACCGCAACCCTAGAGTCGGACTCGACTGGCTTTTGAGCAAGGGAACCTTTACCTTTACTAAGAAGCATAGAGGAAAGAAAAAAAGCAAAATAGACTAACATTGGCTGTGGTCACACATGTGAGAAAATGTGGGCAGGAAGCAAGGCTGTTTGCCCTGGGCTGAAATGACGCGCGTTTGTGTGATCAGACTTCGGCCCACGCGCCCCACAGTTCTGGATACTAGTAGCCTTTTCCCGGTGGCTTTTCTCCACACTCCTGCTGCACAATGAGACGCCCCACCAACGACTCCAGGATGCTGGGCAGATGTTTCCATCTGATCGCGCCCCTTTGATCCGCATGGGAAACGCATGTATGCCACTTCTTGTTGAACGTATGATTGGGGCCTTTGATAGTCTGATGTTCATTGTTAATGCATAAATTTAAAGCTAAGATACACTACAGTCAAATATGTTTGTGATTGCCTGCTTTTTAATTTGATACTTTTATATTATTAACTCTCATGCTTTACTATTTTGATAATAGGGATGTATCAACAATTTTAAATCACTGTATTAAGGATCCTTGTTACTCTTAATTTTAGGTTGTTCCCATCCCCTGATCCTGTAGATTTGTAGTTTAGAAAAGCAATTAAAAGAGAGAGAGAGAGAGAGAGAGAGAGAGAGAGAGAGAGAGAGAGAGAGAGAGAGAGAGAGAGAGGGGGGGGGGGAAAGAAAGAATGAAAGAGTTGGAAAGAGAGAGAGGGAAACAAGGAAAGCAAATAGACGGGGAGGGAGGGGGAAGAAAGGAAGGAAGATGGAAAGAAAGCAAATAGATGGGGAAGGGAGGGAGGAAGGGGGAAAGAGAGAGAAAAAACAAAGAAAGCAAATAGATGGGGGAGGGAGTGGGAGGAAGGAAGGAAGAAAGAAAGAAAGGGGTGGAAAGAAAGCAAATAGATGGGAGAGGGAGGAAAGAAGCAGAAGAGAGAGAGAGAGAGAGAGAGAGAGAGAGAGAGAGAGAGAGGTGGAAAGAAAGCAACTTTAACTTTAAATATTTTCGC
>NW_015169926.1:4667-6920 GCF_001447785.1 Gekko japonicus | reverse complement strand
CCTATAATGCTAATGAGTTCCTGCTGGGCGTGGCCAACTTGGGAGCCAGTCGGAACTCTATTCCTGTGCGTTCCTGCCCAAAAATAGCCCTGAATGTAATAATGAAACACATTTAATCAGATCTGGGTCCACAGCTCTCTTTCTCTCAGCGCTCCTGATCTGGTTGGGTGTCGCCATTAGACAACACGCTAGCCCTCAGACCCCTCATCAAACCTGAGATCGCCAAGAAGAGGACCAAGAAGTTCATCCATCATCAGTCCGATCACTCTGTCAAAATCAAGCGTAACTGGAGAAAACCAAGAGGTATTGACAACAGAGTTCGCAGAACATTCAAGACCAGATCTTGATGCCCAACAATGGGTATGGTAGCAAAAAGAAAACAGAGCACATGCTGCCTTCAGGGTTCAGAAAGTTTCTTGTCCACAATGTCAAAGAGTTGGAGGTGTTGATGATGAGCAACAGGTCCTATCGCACAGAGATTGCTCACACTGTTTCCTCCAAGAATCGAAAAGTAGTTGTGGAGAGGGCAGCTCAGCTTGCTTTCAGGGTTACCAATCCAAATGCAAGACTGCGTAGCGAGAAGAATGAATAGTTCTTGCGTAACAATATTTAATAAAATATCAAAAGTACTAGGGGCGAAGAGATATGGGTCCACAGTGACGTTTTAGGACATAAACATCCCATTGCAAAATTTCCTCCATCTTCCGCTGAAGGCTGTCGTGATGTCTAAGATAAGAATGTTACATGATATTATCAAGCTAACCGTAAGACGTTTTATACAATTTGAACTGAGAGCAGCAGACACTTTCCCTTCTCAGCTGGAACTGGCAAAGTGTATCTGCAAGTCCACTGCCCTTCCAGCCCAGGACAAGGGACAGTTGCCATCTTCCACTCAACAAGGCTAACCCCGGAAACTGTCTCTATTGAAGACACCACATTCAGCTGCATGGAGAGGAAGTCCATGGTATCTCAGGAAGGGGGCTTTGATGCTTGAAAGCTCCAACCCTGGAACTCTTGATGGTTTCTAAGGGGCTCCGGAACTCAGATCTAGATGTTCTAATGCAGACCAACTAATGGCTACCCTCTGAAACTGTCTTCCAATCACCATATCTGAAGAAAGCTGATCCCTCACAGGTATGTGTACATTTCAATTTGGGCTGGGTCATTCTCTGGGGGGCAGGAAATGCATTTTGCACATTGTCAGTCATCTGATTCACAGGGGGTCTTCAAGAAAAAAAACAAGAAGAGAAGAGATTGGATTTATACCCTGCCCTTCACTACCCAAAGGAGAGCGGCTTACAAACGCCTTTCCCTTCCCCTCCCCACAACAGACACCCTGTGAGGTAGATGGGGCTGAGAGAGCGCTTGACGGAAACTGCTCTTTTTCAAGAACAGCTCTTATCAGAACTACGGCTTGCCCAAGGTCATCCAACCAGGTGCAAGTGGAGGAGTGGGGAATCAAACCCGGTTCTCCCAGATTAGAGTTCATGCACTTAACCACTGCGCCAAACTGTAGGAGGTGGTTTTCAATGGAGATGCCAGAGTATAACCAAGCATCTCTGGGAATCATGGAGAGTCCTTGTCAGTTGGAAGAAACTAGACTGGACTGTCTTATGGACTGTTGCACTCAGCATAAGGCAGCTTCATACGTTCATGTGGTGTAGTGGTTAAGAGTGTTGTTGGACCAGTATCTGGGAGCCCCAGGTTCAAATCCCCACTCATGCCATGGAAACTCACTGGGTGACCTTCGGCCAGTCATGTTCGCTAACCCTGACGTACCTCACAGGGTTGTTGTGAGGATTAAATCGAGAAGAGGAGAATGAGGTTAGCCACTTTGGGTCCCCATTGGGGAGAAATGAGGGTTGAAAATAAATTAAATAAAATGAATGTGTGAAAACTGATCCATGGTTACCCTTGAAAAACTCTTTATCCTAATTGGTTGGATGTTTAAAATAAAGGGAATGTACATGCCTGGATTTGAGTCCACAAAACCAAAAGGACCCACGGTAAGTAGGAAAACCAACATACAACAAGTACCGTGCACAGATTATTATAACATATCATAAACAATTTTAATAATAATATATTTTAATTGGTTGGATGTTTAAAATAAAGGGAATGTACATGCCTGGATTTGAGTCCACAAAACCAAAAGGACCCACGGTAAGTAGGAAAACCAACATACAACAAGTACCGTGCACAGATTATTATAACATATCATAAACAATTTTAATAATAATATATTATTATTAT
>NW_015169926.1:2139-3378 GCF_001447785.1 Gekko japonicus | reverse complement strand
CCCCGCAGTTTTGTGATCCTGTTTTTTGAGGATCACGAAACTGCGGAGGAAATCGGGCAAAGCCGCGGGTCAAATGCAGCCCCGCAGCTTCGGGTGTGAAATTGACCAATAGTATCAGGGCAAACGGCCGCGCAAAATTGAGGCAGCTCTAGTGCGAAACCAACCTAGGTTTTACAGGAAGTACTCTACTCTGCTCTTGATCACACACAGATAAATGCAGATACGTACGTAGGACTGGGGAAACAGGGTCAATGCATTCAGGGGTTAACGGGTTGACAGAAGAGCACACTCCGGGCCATTGCTTTATTTTTATTTTTCTCTCCTTTTTTTAGTTATGATTTTACAGCCTGGAGATGGATAAAAATAATTGGAAAATGCAAACCTCTCCTGTCCTCCAGTGATACTCTGGCAGGTCTACAGGAGTAATAAGAGCACACTCCGGGCCATTGCTTTATTTTTATTTTTCTCTCCTTTTTTTAGTTATGATTTTACAGCCTGGAGATGGATAAAAATAATTGGAAAATGCAAACCTCTCCTGTCCTCCAGTGATACTCTGGCAGGTCTACAGGAGTAAATAAACCTTACCCATTCTCCAGTTCTTCGACTTTTCTAATCTCTCCCTGCTCCTGCCCCATACGGAGCCACATCATGTGAGTCTAGAAGATTCTGGCTATCAAACTGAGCAAACATGATCATCTTCTGATCTCTTCCTCTCGAGGATATGACCTTTAGATGTAATTCTCGCTCTGCATCTGGATGTGCCCTGAACTCTCTCCTCTTACTGGTTTAAAGTTAAGTTCAGATAAGGTGGAAGAACAAAATGCACTTTATTGTGTTTCCTTCCCATCTAGATCTTGATCCTAGACCTATTTGATGTTGCTTCTAAACTGTGCAGAAAGTGATGCTGCAACACTGGGGGGAATGTCTATTTCCCTCTCCCACCCCCAAGAACATAAGAACATAAGAGAAGCCAATGTTGGATCAGGCCAATGGCCCATCCAGTCCAACACTCTGTCACACAGTGGCCAAAAATACCAGGGGCCATCAGGAGGTCCAGCAGTGGGGCCAGGACACCAGAAGCCCTCCCACTGCTGCCCCCCCAACCACCAAGAATACAGAGCATCCCTTGCCCCAGACTGAGAGTTCCTATCTATACCTCGTGGCTAATAGCCACTGATGGACCTCTGCTCCATATGCTTATCTACATAAGAACAGAAGAGAAGCCAATGTTGGATCAGG
>NW_015169926.1:0-2061 GCF_001447785.1 Gekko japonicus | reverse complement strand
GGAGCTGCATCATGTGAGTCTAGAAGATTCTGGCTATCAAACTGAGCAAACGCAATCATCTTCCTATCTCTTTCTCTCAAGCATATGACCATTAGAAGCAATTCTTTCTCGCTCTCCCCTGCCCTTACCCCTTTTTGTTTTAAACTGACATTCAGATAAGGCAGAAGAACATAGTGCACTTTATTGTGCTTCCTTCCCATCTAGATCTTGATTCTAGACCTTTTTGGTGTTACTTCTGAATTGTGCGGGAAATGTCTCTGCAACACTAGGGGGAATGTCTATCCCCCCCCCCCGACTGGCCTGTTGAGTAATGATGGGGAATGGAGGGACCATCCAGAACGTCCTGGCTCCCCGCTGCCACCACCTACTGTGGCAGTGAATTCCATGTGTTAATTACTCTTTGGGTGAAGAAGGACTTCCTTTTATCTCTTCTAACCCGACTGCTCGGCAATTTCAATGAGTGCCCACGAGCTCTTGTATTGTGAGAAAGGGAGAAAAGGACTTCTTTCTCCACCTGCTCTGTCCCATGCATAATCTTATAAACCTCGATCATGTCACCCCTCAGCTGTCGTTTCTCCAAGCTAAAGAGCACCAAGCGCTTTAACCTTTCTTCATAGGGAAAGTGTTCCAACCCTTTGCTCATTCTAGTTGCCCTTTTATCCACTTTTTCCAATGCTAGAATATCCTTTTTGAGGTGTGGTGACCAGAACTGTACACAATACTCCAAACGAGGAGTAACAGAACATCCCTCTTTCTTTTTCCCTATCAGGGGTATATAGAGGACGAGAGGAGACAAGAGCCTCCGAAGGAGAGTTTGAGCACAATGAGCAATTCAAGCCAGATGCCCCTCTCCACTGTGGAAACTGGAGAAGAATACGAGGGATATGATTCTATGTCCACGTACGCAAATCGTTCAGAGTATACGCGAGACTATACTCCAGAAATTATTGTCATCTCTGTCTGCATTTTGGGACTTGTGGGGAACGGAATCATCATCTGTCTTCTTGGCTTCTGCATTAAGAGGAGCTCTTTCACCACCTACATTCTCAATTTGGCTGTGGCTGACTTTGGTGTGCTCACAGCTGCACTGGGTACAAATCTGCTTCCAATCGTCTTCAAATATGATTGTGAGCATTTATTTCGGTTCTTCCATGAGCTCTTCAATGTCACATACACTGCTGGTCAATTTTTGCTAACAGTCATCGGCATTGAAAGGTGCGTGTTGGTCTTCTTCCCAATCTGGCATCGATGCCATCAGCCACCACACCTGTCCACCATTGTCTCTACTATTATATGGGTCATCTCTTTACTGGTCTGTGAACTCCCCTTCATTCTCCATTGGAATTTGGAGTTCGATTATTGGGAGCTGTGCTTTTTCATGAATGCCCTTCTTTGCCTCCCGCTTCTGAGTATCTCGACTCTGGCTCTGTTCATCAAAGTCCACTTTAAATCACAACGGCACAAGTGGGGAAAGCTTCTAGTGGCCATCTCACTTGCTCTCCTCTTCTTCCTGATTTTTGCCTTTCCATTTAATGTCCTTTACATCCTCAACTACTGGTATTGTTCTGCCTATCATCACTTGTATGTCTGGGGTTTCTTCTGTACCTCCATAAACAGCAGTGTGAACCCAGTCATCTATTTCCTGATTGGGAGGAAGAAAAGGAGTCGAACTAGGGAGAGTCTGAAGGTGATACTAGAGAGGGTTTTCAAAGAGGAGGAGAATGGTGGGCGTCCCCCAGTTCAAATGTCTGCTCTGATGTCTCCATGAAAGGTGAATGCTTCTAGTTCAATGGTCCAGATTCTGCTGTACGCTTGACTCTAAGATGTTAGAATGAATTGTTTTGGATGCTTTCGGGTTCTCACAGGTTCTCTAGCCAGAAATATGTAGAGCTAACAGAGGGGAAGGAGAGGGGAAGGTGAAGGTGGGAGAGACTTCCCAGTGCTGGTCCTCCATCAATGTTCATCACAGTTTGCCTGCTTCCAAAGACTGAAGAGCACCGGCTCCACCAAAAGGAAATCTCGACCCACCAGCCATCTGCTTTCCAGGTGATGCTGATTTCT
>NW_015169925.1:62798-86177 GCF_001447785.1 Gekko japonicus | reverse complement strand
GGGGCCTGAGGGGCGGACTGCGAGCCACTCGACTCGCCAGGGGAGAGAAACACTGCCGGACCGTCCCATTGCCCCTTGACAACAGGGTCTCAGTGGGGAGCTGAGACCGGGGGAGGGGCCTGTCTGCTCAGAGATGGCCTGCCCAGGGAACTGCTGCCACCCCGTCCCCTCACGGTGGGGGGGACGCCGTCAGGTCCCTGAGTGGACAAAGTGGAGGAGAAAAGGTTGGGGGCCTGAGGGGCGGACCGCGAGCCGTTCGACTCGCCAGGGGAGAGAAACGCTGCCGGACCGGACTGTCGCCCCTCGACAACAGGGTCTCAGCGGGGAGCTGAGACTGTAATGTCAGGTACGGGGGATGTAAATTATATAAAGGACACAGGCAAACCCAGCTGACTATATTATTTTTTACTCAAAATACAAACATTCTTAAAACATTAACACTCTTACGGTGTTTCCTTACAGTATCTCTCTGATGCCCACTTTCACTGCCCATTACTCATTAGCACTGGGACAGTATACAGGGACATAATGCATAGCCTCTGTATTTATTTATTTATTTAGACTTATTAGGCTGCCCTTCCCTGCAAGTAGGGCTCAGGGTGGCTTACAACGGAACAGATACAATAAACAGTGCAGTTAAAGCCAACATTAAAATGCCTATAATATATCAGCAAATAAATGACCAGTTGCTTGCAGGTCGGATAAGAGCCGTGGACGGGCCAATTGGAGGCCGTATGTCTGACACCCCTGCCCTAGTCCAACACTTTTAACCACTACACCACAGTGGCTCTCATGTCTCATCAATGTTGTTCATGATTACATCCGAGAGGCTGTTTGACTCTGGAGACATCTGTGGTCACCTCCAGCCATCAAAGGATCTTGCATTCATCCCAGCTCTTTGTGAGGATAATTGGCTGAGAGATTGGTGCTCCCTTTTGAAGGGGAGGTCCTTAGCATCACAGTGCCTATGAGATGAAGGCCACCCATGCTGGGATCTGTCTGTCCCATGCAGCAAAGATCATTGAGATCAATAGGTTCAAATATTCCAAGTTTTATGGGTCTTTTACTGTAGAGATGAAACTGTGCAAGTTTACCGAGGAGTAACCTCACTGATCTTCAAGTGACTGAACTGATCCGTCTTGCTGTTGGAGACGGTCTCCCCCGTGTGATTTGCTCACTTCCTTATGCATACAAATTCTTCCAGAGTACATCCCCATCTGACACAGGATGTACAATGTGCACATTAATTATTAATTTATTTGTAACATTTGCAGCCTGCTTTTCTGCCTGTCCCTCTGATGCAGCTGGGTGGAATGGCCCGTGATGGAGGTGGTTCTGTGGGGGGACACGACAAATGGGTCTTTGAAAGCATGTCTATTGTATCATTGATCGGAGAGCTGGGGTGGACGGTGACTCCCTTGGGGTTTGGCCAGGGGTCATTTCCTGGAAAAAGAGGTGCAGGAGCTCATCAGCATAACTCATTAGCATAACTTATTTGCATATGCCACACCCCCTGACATCACCGGAAGTGTGTCAGAAGGCAACACCCACCGCTCAGGTTCCACTGGACTGTTTTGGATTGCTAGCTATTGGGGGGGGGACGCGCAGATCTGTCCTCGCAGAGGAGGGAGAGCTTGTACCTGAATAAAACTTGGTCTTAAAGGTGCCACTGGACTGTTTGGGCCCGGGGGGCCGAGGGGAGCTCTGCAACTTACCTGGCTGCTTCTTGCTCTGACTGAGGGCTGCTGGGAGCAGGGGGTGGGGCTTGTTGCATGTGCCCACCCCCTGGGCTCTTTACTGCCGGAGCTCCGCTCCTGTGCGCTCCTGCAGGAAATGACCCCTTCCTTGGTGGCAAACGTGGGGTTGCTACCTTGTAACGTGTGAAATGGCCATGGATGCATAGTTCCTGGGGATTCTTTCCCTGCATCTCCATCTTGCCCAAAATAACACCTTTGAGTCTTTGCCACCTGTCGTGGTGAAAAGGGATTGGCAAGGAAGCAAGTCTCTGCATGCATTTCCCAGACTCAGATTAGGGGTGGGGGGCAACGCTCCCTCTAAGCTGTGGAGTCCTGTGAGCCAAAATTCTACTTTGCGAGCTACTGGCATTAACGCTGTGAGCGAGCGATTTGGCTCCCGCATAAATCAGTTTGCTCTGGAGCCATCCTTCCGGAGCAAAGGCAAAAATGTGTGAGCCGAATGCTAAAAAACGGTGAGCTAGCTCACACTAACTCAGCTTAGAGGGAACACTGGTGGAGGCGATGCAACAGTGCGATAGTGCTAAAACAGCTCCTCTTCCGGTACCCCAGTCTCTTTTGATGTTCCTGTTGCAGGAATCCTGGAAGGAGATTGAAAGTGGTCCTTTCAGCTCCTGATCAGAGAAAGACATAGGGATCTACCAGCATCATAAGTCTTGGGAAAGACAGGAAACGTGTATCCTTGCCTTCTCTTGAGTCTATAGATTAGTGACTACATCAGTGGTTGTGCTGTTGGGGCTGTTATCTCCTCTTGACCAGTCATAGTTTACTATTACTATGTAGTGGATCTCGAATATCCAACCCTGGAAGGATCTTTTCAGTTGAGAAGTTTTTCATTGATCGGGTTCGATATTCAGTAAGGCCACAAATGTTTACAGTTCCCGCGTGGAGTACTTTTTTGTAACGTTGTTCCCCTCTGCTGTTTGTTGCACAGTTACCTCATCGTCGAGTGACATTCTCTGCAGCCAATCAGGCTCAGGACCTGCAGGACCCATCCCAACACAGTTACTACGACAGTGGCCTTGAGGAGTCAGAAACGCCAAGCAGCAAGTCCTCTTCAGGGCCCCGCATCGGACCCCTGGCTCTGCCCGAGGACCACTACGAGCGCACCACGCCCGATGGCAGCATTGGGGAGATGGAGCACCCCGAGAACGGTAAGAGACCCGCTTCGCTTGCTAAGCTCCTCCGTGCGAACACATCGAGGGCTCGTAGGGCACCTTCCAGGCCAGGGAACAGGACCAGGGAGTTGTTGGGGCCAGGCAGCTTGGAAAGTAGCAGCCGAGGGGAAGAGCAGGAGGTGCAGAGAGGGGAAGCGGAAGAGGATGGTCCCTTGGGGTCCGTGTTCTCATTTGAGTCTGCAGTGGCATATCTAGTAGTGGAGAGCAGTTGACTCTGTCCTTTTCCGTAGATCTGCTTGGCCCTGGCGCTAAGCTCCATCTGCCTTTTGGCTTAACTTGGAAGTTGTCCAAAGTGAATGTGGGAACTGGAGTGTGCACCACCTGCCAGACTTTTCGGAATTTGACCAGCATGCACCATCACCTGTAGGCACATTGATTACATTACAGTGCAAAAAGGAATTTTGTTACGATCGCATCAAGATTCCTTTTTGCGCAGAATTAATCAGTGTCTGTATGTGCTGCTGGCATGCAGGGGTAACCTGTTAAAAATAAAGATGTGGTTTGAAAAATGTAACAGTGTGCACATGTCCCCTGGCGTGAACAAAGCCAAAATCAAACATGGAAGAATGGGGAATTGCTAATGCATCGGTATAACCCCAGAACAACAATCTGGACAGGAAATTAGGTAAGGGGAAGAAATATTCAGATAGTAACTTGAGCTCCTGATTGCAGGATTCCAGAAACTGGCTCCTTGACCTCTCAGGAGCTGTATGAAAGCTGGAGGATGTCAGTTTCCTGGCTGCCTGGAACTAGGCCAACTCTCTCTGATGATCTACCAAGCAAAGTAGAGAAGGGAGTCAGCAGACCTTACTAGTAAATCTCTGAGAAAGTGAAGGGCTCTGTTTGATACTAAAGGCCTCCGAGATCCAGCTAAAGGTGGAAATGGAGCCTTGGCGTGAAAGGAAGGGAGGGGAGAGGAGTATTGTGCTGTGGGGAAAGAGCATGGGCAGCCAGAAGTCCCTCAGACGGCTACTCCTGAGCCAAGAGATGGGATGGGGTATGCCTAAGAGCTGATTGGCTGCCATACGTAGAAGCCTGCGTGATAGTTTTCCCAGGCTCTGCTTTCCTCACGTCTCTTTCTCCTCAGCCAATGTTTTCCCCGAGACTCTGACACATCTTCCCTTGACCACTCTGGCCTCTTCCTTCTTAGGTTGCCCCCCCCCCGTTTCCGCACACTCCTCCCATGTAGCATCTGAGCACACAGCCCATGCTGTTCCTGCATCCTGCTTGAGTCTTTCCCTGACCAAAGTGACATTTTACTTCCTCTACAGAACGAATCTGGACGTTGTATTAATGTTCCCTTGAGCCTTCAGACCGTTTCTGGGCATTCTAAGACATCCGAGCAGCCCAGCCGGCAAGAGGGGCTTGAAGACAGGCAGTTATAAGAGATGGGTTTCCAAATCCCATACTCTGAAATAGTTACACAAGAGCACCTCTTCTTAGTCGAGGTATTATAGTCTAACATATTTATCAGTGCAAAAAAGACCCATCCCAGACTTGATGTTATCATTCGCTAGGCAAGTCCACACCTTTCCTGTTGACCTTGAAGTCACAATTTATTGTGATTAGCATGCCTCCGAAATCCTGACAAGTGAGGTTTCAGAGCACCTACACAGCACACAGTTGGGTGATAGATTGGGCTGGTAGAATTCTGGACCTGACAGCTTCAGGTAGAGATAGAGTTTTTAATGTTGAATATCACCCCATCGTTTAAAAAAAATAAAAGATCTGCATATAGTAAGCAAACACATCAGAGAAAAAGGTTTTAACACAGTGTGTTTGCTAGCTCCATGCAGGGAAAGAAGCAGTCAGAATGTATCCACTACCTACTGTTTTACACGGTACAAGACTTCCAGTGGAGGTCTTTTCCGTGCCATGTTGCACTTTTGGCCAGCTTCATCTTGGTGTTATTAGAAAAAGGTGATTATACAGTTATCCATGCTATAATCACAATCCAGGCTAGACAACTGCAAGCAGTGTTCCCTCTAAGCTGAGTTAGTGTGAGCTAACTCACAGTTTTTAACCGCCGGCTCACACATTTTTTTCTTGGCTCAGGAAGGAGGGCTCCAGAGCAAACTCATTTAAGCAGTAGCCAAATCGCTCGCTCACAACTTGAATGCCAGAAGCTCACAAAGTAGGATTTTTGCTCGCAAGACGTCACAGCTTAGAGGGAACATTGACTGCAAGGTATTCTGTGTGGGGCTACGACAGTCTGGAAACGTCAACTGGTTCAAAACACATCAGCAAGATGTGACTGTTAACCCCCGTTTTCTCTTGATAACGTTTGAGGGAGGGGCTGGGCCTCAGCGGTAGAACATCTGCTGTGCATGCAGGAGGTCCCAGTTTAAATCCCCGGGATTTCCAGTTAAAAAGATTAGACAATAGTTTAGGTGAAAGGACTTTGCATGAGACACTGGAAAGCTGCTGCCCGTCAGAGAAGACAGTACTGAGTTTAATAGACCAGTGCGGCTTCACGTGAATTGATGGACCGTGGCTCAGTGGTGGAGCATCTGCTTCGCATGCTGAATGCCCCAGGTTCAGTCTCTGGCATCTCCAGTTGAAAGAATCAGGCTCTGGAGAGCCTCTGTTAGTCAGACAATTCTGGCCTCAGTACATCAGTAGAAGGCAGTTTTGTTATCTGTGCCCGTTTATATTGCGCATCACACCCTGCAAATTGTTAACACCTTTAAATCTTTATGCTCTGGTATGTCATATCTGGCCTTTATTTTAAATCATTGTTGCTGATTCTTTTAGTGCTGATTAATTTCAATTTTCAATTTTATTGCTGCTTTTGATATTTTCTTTTAAATTTTGTTTTTATTGCTTCTGCTGTCCTGAATCTGCTCAGAAATGTACTCCTGATTTTGCTGTTTCCATGTATGCAACATTTATTTTACTGCTGCTGTTTTAATATATGATTATTTTGTGCTGGCGTTATATTGTTATAATTGGCCGTAAGCTGCATCGAGCGCATTTGGTGGAGACAGTGGGGCAGAAAAAACAAAACAAAAGAATCTATGTCTCTCCTGACTCTACTGAAATGGAGAAGGAGAGTTTCATCAGCAGAGTGAAAACCTGTCCTTCCAGATCCCCAGATAACCTTTTCCAGTCAAGCTTTTTTCAGGTCCAAAGCTGGGGAATTGAAACAGGTCTAGACCCAGTTCTCCCAAGCAAGCCTGGCATTTTAGAGTCACTATCCGGTTGAGCACTTTGCTTCCAAGGGGGATTTCTTACCAAGCGATAGTTGTTAAAAATATATATATTAGGGACTAAGGAAAGATTCTTCAGGGTGGGAGAGGTGATTGTTATACCAAAACCTCCTTAAGTTCTCCCTACCTGAGATTTTAAAAATGCTAGGTACTGTGAACTGTCTGATTATTTTTGGTGATGTCAGGTAATTCCCAGCAGCCTGAACAGGCTAGCTTAGCCTGGGCTTGTCAGACGTTGGGAACTAAGTAGGGTAGGGTTGCCAGCTCTGGGTTGGGAAATACCTGGAGATTTGGAGGGTGGAGCCTGAGAAGGGTGGGGTTTGGAGAGGGGAGGGGAGGGACTTCAGTTGGCTTTAATGCCACAGAGTCTACCTTCCAAAGCGACCCTTCTCTCCAGGTGAATTTATTTCTGTTACCCGGAGATCAGTTGTAATCCCAGGAGATCTCCAGCCACTACCTGGAGGGTGGCAACTCTACAGCAAGGTCAGTACTCGAATGGGAAACTTACGAAGATTACTGTGGTTGCTAGGCAGTGGTAGGCAATGGCAAACTACCTCTGGCCCTCTTTTGTCTGGAACACCCCACGGATGGGATTGCCACATGTCAGTTGTTGTAACTCAGTGCCTCTCCTCTTCCTCCTCCTCCTCCTCATCTTCTGTTCTGGAAAACGTAGAAACAAGAATACAAGGAAATTGACATGTACGTTGGGACTGACTTTGGCAGTACTGCAAATCAAAGATTCCTAGAAAGGGTGCCTTAGTGAGTCTCACTGTGCGTGTTCAGGAAGATGCATTTGCAGAAGACTCACATTTGTGTGTATGATGCCTGCTTCCGGGCCCATAGCTACAGTGGGGCCTCTCAGGGCCCAGCCCCCTGACTTACTGCTAAGCCCCCCCCCCCAAGTTCCCATCCACCCCCCCCCCCAGTTCTATTTTTTAATTTTATTTGTGGTGTTCCCTGGTGTGTGTGTGTGGGCCCCCCGAATTAAAAAAAGCCTGGCTACAGGCCTGCCTGCTTCCTACTTGAGTCCACATTCACCCTGGGAAAGCGGAGCATAAGAGAGAAACCTTCTACCTCTTACTTTTTGTTCTTAAGGAGCTGTAGCTTCAGGCCCTAACATTATTCAGGTCCTAACAGTATTTCAAAGGGATCTTTAAAACAAAGGGGCAAAGCTCAAACATGGACTTGGGAATGGAAACGGGGCCTGGAATTTAGCAGAATGATCAGAGAGCACTTACCGAGGGGGGCAGAAATAGTCAAGTAATATTTAGTCAAGTAATATTAGAGAAGAAGAAGAAGAGAAGAGATTGCATTTATACCCCACCCTTCACTTGGAGTCTCAGAGTGGCTTACAATCTTCTTCCCTTCCTCTCCACATAGGGTTGCCAGGTCTGGGTTGGTTTGGGGAGGGGAGGGGATCTCCAGGCCCTACCTGGAGGCTGGCAACCCTATCTCCCCACAACAGACACCCTGCGAGGTAAGAAGAAGAAGGGAAGAGATTGGATTCATACCCCGCCCTTCACTACCCAAAGGAGTCTCAGAGCGGCTTACAAACTCCTTTCCCTCCCCCTCCCCACAACAGACACCCTGTGAGGTGGGTGGGGCTGAGAGAACTCTGACAGAAACTGCTCTTTTTTCAAGAACAGCTGTGCCAGAATTATGGCTTGCCCAAGGTCATCCAGCAGGTGCAAGTGGAGGAGTGGGGAATCAAACCCGGCTCTCCCAGATTAGAGTCCGTGCACTTAACCATTACACCAAACTGGCTCTCCATAAGTGGGGCTGAGAGAGCTCTTTTGAGAACTGCTCGTGAGAGAACAGCTCTGAGAGAACTCGTGTGACTGACCCAAGGTCACTCCCGTAGCTGCATGTGGAGAAGTGGGGAAGCAAACCCGGTTCTCCCAGATTAGAGTCCGCACTCCTAACCAGTAGACCGAGTAATACTGAAGTACATTACAGCACAAAATCTTAGCCGCAGTTCAGGCCATAATCCAAAGCAGATGAAGAGAGGAGAGGCGTGTGGAGCATAGCTGGGGGGGTCAGATGAAGGTAGAGGCAACAGTCTGGATTTCTTGAGGCAGAAGGAGGAGGTATTCCCAGGACCTTGGAAACGTCTCAGGAAAGAGGAAGGCTTTGGGGCGAAGGCAGGTTGCAAAGAGGGGCTCAGAAAGCTTCTGTGTAAGGAAAGCAGGAAGGAGAAATTGGCGTCTCTGATGTTCTTATGTTCTGTGTAAGGAAAGCAGGAAGGAGACAGTTTAGCTACGAGAGAGCTGTCTGCTTCAGCTGCAAAAAGCTAAACGCTGATGTACCCAGGGGTCCCCTTGTTAGCAAACCAACGGAATATTGTGCCCCAAAGCATCTTGATTGGATCAGAATTCTGAGCATAATAGCTGCAGAGCCAGCTGGGCCTGATTGGGTCCACTGAGCCAGGCATTGCCTTTCCTGGGCCGGCCAACCGGCCATTGACCTTCATGGACAAAGTTCAGCCATGTCAGCAGGCCGGCTCTTGCCTCTTTCTCCTCCCTACTCACCTCGTTTGTTCTCCGGGTCAACTCACAAAGGAGAGGGAGCCAGACCTTTGGCTGAACAGTCACAGGGAGAGCCTTAGGCCCACCAAAGGCCGGCCGAAAGGTCACGGTCATCCTGGCTCCCCCATTTAGTATCACTGTGCATTTTATGAATCTGTTTTTTTCCAGCTTGTTCATGATTTTGCATTTTAAAAAACTGTTCAGGTGTAGTTCAGGTTAATAAGACATTCCATCGGTACAAAATGTTGTGGCAGAATTGCTGATGGGCATTAACTACCGGCAACGTATTTCTCCGTTCTTAAGAGATTTACACTGCTGCCAGGCCCAATTCAAGGGCTAGTCAAGGTTTCAGTATCCTAGGACCAGAGGGCTTGCGTGCGCTCAGCATTGTCTGTTGAGGCCCTTCTTTCTGGACCTCTGTCTCCCGAGACCGTTTTGATAGCTGCAGGAATAAGACCTTTTCTGTAACGGCATGGCACCCGTATTGGGGATTTACTCTTGAAGAGTCATGTCTAACCATTCACTTTAGGTGGAATACTAATTACTGCTTCACAGGAGTCACTTTTAGGGAGCCAGCCTGAACAGTTCTACTCAGAAGTAACATCACATGGTAAATAACATCCCATTAAGCTTATATCAAAAGGACAGGATGCTTTTTCTACAGGCAGTTGGCAACCCCCGTTTTAACCATCCAGGAACAGCTCTGCAGTATTACTGTTGAAATACAATAAGCGATAGTCCAAGCAACTAACTGGTGTTGAATGCTGCTGCTGCAGTGCTAAATACATGATTCACAAGCAGTCCCATTACTTGATTTCAGCATAATAATTATTTTGATCATAGATATCTGCTGATGTGTCCAGGATTTCCCCACTCATTTTGTGCATTTAAACCAGAAATCTAGGAAGCATTTCACCTATTCCCCAATACTGTCCGTTCCTCAAATTTAGTTGTACTTTCTGATGTCCCTCACAGAACTCTTAGCCAAGAAGGATCAAGGAACCTGTGCCTTTGTTTTAGGGGGTGAGGCCCAAAGGGCAGCATTCCAAAGCCACATTTGCTGAGGAAAGGGAGAGGGGATTTATAGGGGAGAACTGGGATGTGTTGGGTGGGTAGTCAGTCGGTCTTCATCCTTACTGAAACCGTTTGACTCCCCCTGGCAAATACTTGCTGCCTAAGCCCTCCCATGGTTTATTTCTATTCTTGGAACTCAGCTGGGGGAAAAGGAGATCCAAAATAGTCACGGGAAGAGGGCAAATGCAGGCAGGGGAGGAGTTAAATACCTTTCTTCCACCTACAAATTTTCTCATGCAAACACCTCCCCCACCTCCCCCAGCATTATAAAACAATTGCCAGCTAGACTGCTGGGTTTGCATAGTTACCTGTAGCTCCACCTTAGGGTTATGTGTCTCCTGGTGTAACCCAGTGCTTCAGTTTCCATTTGCTTTCCATATTTCTTTGTGCTTCGGCCAACAGTTTGACCTTCCACTATTATAGCAATTTAGTTTCCTTGGTAGCTTCCTGTACTAGAACCTTTCAAGTCCCGCGTTACGTAAGCCCAGCCCTCTCTTATCTGTGTCATTATGATATGGTCTAATAATTCTCATGAAACTCCCAGGCACACAAAATGATGGCTGTGTGGCCCTTATCTTCCAAGTGTTTCTCAGTTCCTGTTCTTAACTATATCACAACCAATTTTAGCAGCATATCCCTGCAAGCAGCTCTGCTGTTTCACTCTTAATGTATCCAGAATTTTGGGATGGAAGCTTTTGTGGCAGGTGATGAACTGAAAAATACAAAAGAAGTTGGAATAAATAGGGTCTATTTAAAGGAACAAATATCGCAAAATGAAGGCTGAGAGAAATGTGGTGCTTCAGCTCCTGTTAAACTCCCTGGGATTTCAGCATCTCCTGGAACTGTATGGGAAGAGTGGGTGCTTTGATAATGGAACAAATCATGGCTGGCAAGCTGTGATATGCTTAGTCTGAGAACTGGCCTTGGAAATCCTAAGGCTTCTGTGCTGCCCACAACTCCCACGTGAAGTTCCTCAATGAAAGACTTCCTGGTCTGAAAGCAGAGTACAAACCCAGTTTGCCACGTCACCTGATTTGAATAGCACAAGACATTGTGGGTTGTTACAAATGAAAAGGTCTTCCGTCTACATGCCATACAAGAAGGGCACACTCGGAACTAAGGACTTGGGGGGACTGTGTGTCCTCCCTATGCTATTTCCTGTATTAAGCCCCGTTTGCTTGAACGTGGCTAAAGTGAATAATAAAGTGGTTAAGTCGCTGAACTGCAGGCTGTGGAAGGTCGGTAGTTTAGCAGTTTGAGACCTGGGTGCCGCATGATGGAGTGAGCTCCTGTCTCTAGTTCCAGCTCCTGCCAACCTAGCAGTTTGAAAGCAAGAAATTGCAAGTAGATAAATAGGGACCACTTCGGTGGGAAGGTAACAGCGTTCCGTGCGCCTTGGTGTTTAGTCATGCCGGCCACATGACCACGGAAACGTCTTCGGACAGCGCTGGCTCTTCGGCTTTGAAACGGAGATGAGCACCGCAACCCTAGAGTCGGATTCGACTGGCTTTCGAGCAAGGGAACCTTTACCTTTACTTTTACTGGGCGTGGCAAAGAAATTTGTCAATTCCATGGGCTGGTTGTTCTAGTGGTTCATATTCCACAACGCTGATACGGTTGTTTGAACTTTCAGCCAGGAGCTCCTGGTATGCCTTCGCCTTATTATAAGATTATGTAGCTCTCTCCTTGAAGAATCTATTCCTCCCACGCTGAATATTTTCAGATGTAGATGTTTCCGTCTGTCTTGTCCTTCAGCTTGGGTTTCCATCCCGTTTGACATTCTCTACACTGTCTCCAAAATTTCAAAAGGGGAGGGAGGGGGGAATCAAAGCCACAGAGTTTTGTAGGAGGCACTCTTAGTAATGTACATCTAAAGTAGGGTTGCCAGCCTCCAGGTGGGGCCTGGGGATCTCCCGCTTTTACAACTGGTCTCCAGATGACAGAAATCAGCTCCCCTTAGGGATCCCAAGTCCCCCCGGGGGCGGGGAAACCCCCTCCCCAGAGGCCCGTTCCCCGGCGCCACCAGATCGGGCCCTGGGGGGAACTCCACCCCGACGTGCGCATCACCCGGAAATGATGCAGGCACGCCGGGCACGCTGGGGCCGGGGCCACAGCCATACAAGGGAAAACTCTATGGTTTTCCCTTGTATGACTGTGGCCCCGCCCCCAGCATGCCTGGCGTCCTCCCGTCACTTCCGGGTGACGTGCATGCGGCGCGAACGCACACAAGACGCCAGCCGGGAGCCCCTCGCTCCCGGTGAAGATAGACTTGGCAACCCTAGCTCCCCTGGAGAAAATGATTAAACAAAAAAGGGATCACAGTTACAAGGAAATATATCAAACAAACACACACTGTGATAAAAATGACAATAACATTTAATAAATCTTACAAACATCAGATTATATTACAAATGAAACTTTTGCAATATTACTAAGGGAATTCTAACATTCTCAAGGAAAAGTCCATCATCCTTAGTGAACACTCGGTTATAAACTCATTTTACCAGTCTTCTTCAGGAGTAATCCTATTATACTGAAAGGAATCAGCCTCTTGATACAGCTTAGTAATATTGTAAAAGTTGTAAAAGTTTCATTTGTAATGTAATTTGATGTTTGTAAGATTTATTAAATGTTATTGTCATTTTTATCACAGTGTTTGTTTGTTTGATATGAATCCCCTGGAGAAAATGGCTGCTCTGAAGGGTGGACTCTATGGCATTGGACCATGCCGAAGCCCCTCCCCTCCCCAAACCCCGCCCTCTCCCGGATCCACCCCCAAAGTCTCCAGGCATTTTCTAACCCAGACCTGGCAACCCTAATCTAAATCAACTCCCCTAAACTTACTTGATGCGATTAGAGTCCAGTTTGTGTTGTTCATCCTTGAAATTCATTTTAGAGGCCCAAGGATGAAAGTAATTTAAATTTGTTTCCGTTACTGTTTATCTCAGAGGGTTTGAAATAGAAGATAGGTAGTAGTACCACCATCAGCCCTTTCCTCACTGGTACTTTGTACCAGCCCATCCTGGCTTACTTACTTTTCACCCCAGTAGAGGCCATGAAAAGTGACAAAGCCCTCTTCAGGTTCTCTTATTTCCAAGGCTCTTCATACTAGTTGTGGCAGAACATGCCTGCTCTGGCCTGCAGGCCCTTGTCCACCCTGCCCGCCAAAGGTTTCCCAACACTCAGAGAGGCTTTTCTTTCTCCCTAGTAGCCCACCACCACCACCTGACCTTTACTTTTTTTGTAGCACGAACTCCTTTGCATGTTAGGCCACACACCCCTAATGTAGCCAAACTGAATGAGTTCCTGCTGTTGGGTGTGGCCTGTTATGCAAATGAGTTCCTGCTGGGCATGGCCAACTTGGGCGCCAGCCGGAACTCCGTTCTTATGCGTTCCTGCCCAAAAATAGCCCTGCCCACTGGGAGGGTCAGGACTCCCCGCTTCCCTTCTAAGTTCTGAGACCTTGCGTCTATGTCTCTGATAGGGTTGCCAAACCCCCCGGTTTGGCAGGGGTCCCCCGCTTTTTGGGGAAGCCCCACCCCCAAGCCCCAACACCTTTAAGTGCGGGGAGCTGGCGTTTCCCCGCGTGCCCTCCGGGAACGCCCCCCAAAGTCCCCCGCTGGGGGCGAAGATGGACTTGGCAACCCTAGTCTCTGACTGCCCAGCGCCTGGTCACCACGGGGACAGTGATATCACTTTTTGGGTTTTCCCTGGAAATGATATCACACCATCAGCCCAACAGCCATTTAACATAGTAAAAAAAAAAGATTTCCCTGTCACCACTCCAAGCTGGGATGGAGAATCACTGCACAAGATGGGGCCTTGGCAGCCATAACCTAACCAATTTCACGGCACTATTATAAGGACAGAACAGGGTGAACCATGTCTGCTGCCATGTACTTAAACAATATGTCCCTCAAATTCTCTTTTTGCTTGCCTTATCATCAACTTACATGTATTTTGACATCACCTCCTCCCCTGATTTGGGCAAGCCTTCTACTTTTCCAAGAAAGCCGCCTTGCCTTTTACGGCTTCCTTGACCTTACCACACAGCCATCCTGTTTATTTTAATAGTACCTTTCCTCATCTGTGGTATGTATTTTTATTTAGGCTTCAAAGAGCCTCCAGGCATCCTGTTGAGATCTTATGTTTTGTACTTTCATCTTTGTTTTGACTAATTTCCTCATTCTTGCAACATGTAGTAGTCATGTTGGACTTTCAGGACAACTCTCCATTAATCTAAACGTCCAGCTTAAAAACATTATGCTTGCTGGCTTGGATCCTAAGTAGCATGAGCAAAGTTCATTTATTTACAGAATTTATAGCCCGCCTTTCTGTCCCCATCAGGTCTACCAAGACAGCTAACAGATTAAAAACATGCAGAATAAGGGTACATCTTAAAAACCATAAAAATGACAATTTTACTAGAGGAAGGCAAATCCCTGTTCCCACCCATGCTTCCCAAAATTATTTTATTTATTTATTTATCATATTTATAGCACACCCTCCCCGCAAGTGGGCTCAGTGCGGGTGACAACATATCAAATACAATACATACCATTAAAATTAAAACACAGTAGCCAACAGCTGTGCCTTCAATAAGTTTGCGAGGCCATATAATTCTGACTGGGTACACAGCGTCACCTATACCCTTAGCTAAACACTGAATACCGTAAGGGAAGATCTCCGGAAAACAATGGGGCTTTTCCTGCCTTCCTCTGGGACAAGAACCAGCGAGGACCCGAGTCAGAAGGTGTGGATGACACAGGCACACCTGGGGATGACTAAAGCTCCATTCCTGTTTACAGCCTGAGTGACTGACATAATTTGGGGCAAGGAAGGAGTCTTCACCGAGGTAAAGTTGGCTAGCGACCCTTGGGACATGGAGGCTAGCCTCAGTTTGATGTAGGGTTGCCAACCTAGAGATCTCCTGGGATGACAACTGACATAGATCAGTTCCCCTGGACAAAATGGTGTCTTGGAAGGATGGTAGGGTTGCCAACCCCCCCGGTTTGCCAGGGGTCCCCCGTTTTTTTGGGGGGGTTCTACCCGCCCCCGGCCACATGGCCGGCGGGGGAAGCCCCACCCCCAACACCCACAGCCACCCATCTCTCTCCCTTTAAGGGTGTGCAACCCGTGTTTCATCCCAAGCGCGAACTCCGCAAGCTTGCAGGGAAAAGCCAGCTTCGTTCTTAAAAGGGAAATGCAGCTTCTCTTAAAGGGGAAACGCCGGCTGCCGGCTACTTTAAGTGCAGGTAACTGCTGTTTCTGGAGATCCGGCGCACGGCCGGGTGGGGGGGGGGCGGCAGACGTCCCCAACGTGACGTCATCACGTTGGGGATGCCCCACCCCTTCCAGGAACGCCCCCAAAGTCCCCCGCTGGGGGTGGAAGATGGACTTGGCAACCCTAACGGGAGTTTCTAGAATTGTAGACCCGCTTCTCCTTGCTTAAAAGTCTTCTAAAGGGGGAAGTTTCCTTTTGTGGTTACATTGAAGTTTAAATTGATGTTTGTTGCTGGTCCTACAAATGGCACATTAAGCAGCTGACAATCATAGATGGAGCACTCCGATCTTTCTCAAGGCTGTCCTTCAGGCCATGGACCACCAGGACGTCCTTCAGGCCAGGGACCACCAGGAGATGTTGATCCATGGAGTGTAACACTCTTCATGGCATATACAGGAAGAGGTGGTTCTTCAGATATGCTGGTCCCAGGCCCATGCTTCTGTATGTCACTGGACCTGAAGGAACAGTATGCAGAGCACAGAGCACACCTTCCTCACCGATTCTGAAGATGGAAAAGCCGTTCCATCGGGGAGCTGCCCCACTGCCAACAGAGCTGCCTTTCGGGATCCAACCTGCTGTTCCCAATTGGGGCCACAACATCAGGTCTGTCTTGCACCAGGTCTTGTGCAATCAAGGCCCTCCCTCCAACTGAGTCCCTTTTGAGTAGTTTCATTGCAGACTCTTGGAAGCTTGTTTCTTTCCTAAACATGGACTTACCTACCCAGTTGACATAAGGAGTGCATTTATTCATTCATTTATTTCACTCATAACCCAGCTTTCATTCATAACCCAAAGCAGCGTACCCTGTTCTTCTCGCCTCCATCCTATCCTCACTACAACCCTGAGAGGTCGGTGAGGCTGAGGGCATGTGAGTGGCCCAAGGTCACCCCACAAGCTCCATGGCAAAGTTGAGATTCAAGGCCAGACGATCCCAGATAACAAGCCCAGACAATCCCTCCCTTTAATCATTGGGTGGAGGTGAAAGTCCAGGAATTCTCATCATGCAGGTGTTTGCAAAGTTTGAGTTGGCAGCGGTTTCTTGCGTGGGTGCAGGATACACAGGTCACCCAGGCCACAGAGAACACATAGCAACAGAGCCTCGGTTTGACAGCAGCAAAGCGGAGTCCTTCTCTCCAACTGCTGGGCTAGAGAGAGAAAAGGGTGGTTTTCGAGGCTTAATGCTCAGTTTGTGGAACTGTTGGAAGTGGGTTACACTTCAGAATTAAACGTATGCAAAATTAGTTCTCAGGCCTCGAGAATTTTAAAATTCTAATTCTGAAGACCCTGCTTATTCTGTTCTTTGTTTGTAGCCTGGTCATGTTGTCCTCTGGGGTTTGTTGTGGTCCACGGTGTGTTTTTTGTCGTCTCCAAGTTTGCTAGGAGACACACACACCCCATTGTCATAAGGCTGCTTTATTTATTTTTTAAAGCATTACGCTGTTGCAGAGCGAAAATTTGCTTTTTAGACAAGAAGCTGTCACATACCGCCTTAACTCTCAAATATAAACTGCTTCTTTACCCCAAGAAAAATGTAGCCCTACCAGATGGGTGAAATTGCTCTAGTTTCAGTGATACTGTCAATAACGCGGTTTCAGTTTAGACGACAGCTATATGTAACTTGTCCTTTTTTTGAATGGCAGTCTGTTATTTAACATCTTAACATGCCTCACTGCGTCATTTTGACTGCTTTGTTTCACATAGGAAATATTGTGCTGTTGTAATCCAGGGGTGATCATTCCTCCACCGGGGGAATCTCTGCCATTCATTTCCTTTATCAAATCCCTCTTTCCTAGAGGGCACTATGGGATATCCTAGGCTTGCCAATTGCCTGGAGAAAAAGGTCCCCTGTCCCTTTAATAAAGGCTTAATGAGCTGGTCTTACCAGCTGATGTTATTGACCTCCATACTTCAGCTACCCATTTTCCTACATTCAGCCTCTCCGAAAGGGATGGGTTCCCCCCCCCCTCCAGGCAGCTGGCAACCTTAATCCTATCTCTGAAGTCTCCCCACCACCACCAAGTGGCTACTGATGGGTCTACACCCAGAGATTAGATGGTAGGCCAATCACTCCCTTCTCTGTGCAGCGAAGAGCAAAGCATTTCACTGTTAGCTGCAGTGGGTGAAGCCAGCCGGAACTCCGTTCCTGTGCGTTCCTGCCCAAAAATAGCCCTGGACATGATAGATAACCAAACAGGCATGTGTCAGCTGTCATTCCCTGGCCACCCAAGTGTAGTCTGGTCAGGTACAGTACAAGGAAGCCTTTCATGCCTCAGGCAACCATGGCACAGCCTCCTGAAGGAGGAAGCCCGGATCTCCTGGAGAGAGCCCGTGTGACCTGCATCAACTTATTTGGGCCCCCAAGAAGTAATCTCCCCATGTATCCCGGAAAGTCTACATCCTGGAAAATCTACAGCGACTAATCCCCATGTATGGCTACTGGCTCTTCCTGACAAGAGGAGGAGGAGGAGGAAGACCAGTTATCCTCTCCCCTCCTGCTCTGAGGCCTCAGGGCTGCATGCAGAACAGTGAGGACTGAGGGCATCTTGCTGAAGCATCCAGAGGCAGATATCCTTCAGGCCCTAAGGAAGGGCTACTGGAAGTCAGAGTTTCCAAACCATAGTCCTTCTGCACAAGAACTTCTTAAGACCACCAAAGCCTTCTTGCTGCTCACTTCGGTTCCTGACCTGGCCACCTTTTCTCTCCATGTTCAAGGGAAGGTGCTGTACAAAACCAGGATTTTGTGTCAAGCACCACACACACACAAAAAAATCTCTCTTCCCCCCCCCCCACCATCACATTATTCACTGTGATCTCAATAAAGTAAAAATTGAGGGTCCTCCTTCACAGCTTCAGCCTCCAGTACAGAAAGGCTTCAGTGAGTAGGTGGGAGGCAGAAACCTATGGGGCAGACCTAGCATCGCCAACTTGTGCTTTCATTACTCCTGGATATGTGTTTATTCTGTGGTGAATAATGGAAGACAGTCTTCATGCCACAGGATTAGGGCTGCCAAGTGGGGGCGGGTGGCGGGTAAACCCCCACTTTGGAGGCCCGATTTCCACCGCCGCGGAATCGGGCCCCGGGGGAACCCCGCCCCCCCGAAGCGCAGCGTGGGTGCATCACAGGAAGTGACGCAACCACATAGAGCACGTTGGGGCCACGCCCCCAACGTGATCTACGTCGTGCGTCACTTCCTGTGACGTTCTGGTGGCGCGCGCTTACCACAGCAGCTCCCGGACCAAAGGAACGCTCCCCCGCCGGTGAGTACGAACGACTTGGCAACCCTACACAGGATGGAAACTGCTTGCTCTCCTTTCCCTCTTAATCTCTTCAGAGTACGTTGTTCAGTGCTGAATATATTGGGATTCAAACCAGGTTCCTTGTATGCAATACCCTCTGAACACTAGCAAGCCCCCCTACCCTGGTAAGGAGACGCTTTTCCAGATACATGCATCTAGTGCAAAGCAAATGAATTGGAACAGGATCTTGCAGTCAGAGGATGAGGGTTAGAAACCCAGCCGACGGAGAGCTCAAAGTCATCCTTAGGAAAAGAGCTGGGGTGCAACAGGTGCCTGTGAGCTAAAAGACTGCTCAAGGAGGGGTCATGGGGGTCCACAGGAAGTGAAGGAAGTCCAAAGCAGGAAGAGGCAGAGCCCTTGTGGGAGGAAGGAAGCAGGCAGGCCAAGATGGAGGTCGCCGTCTCACACCTCACGATGATTCTGTACTTCCATGTGCGTCTACGCCTCATCTTGTCTCTCCCCGGAAAAACAGTTCTTGTGGGCTGTGCAGCATTTCAGCGATTGGGTTGCTAGGGGAGAAATGAGCCGGCAGCGTCAGTGTGGCTGAGGTGAGGCTAGGAACGTCTCCCTGGCAACAGTGTGGCTGGAGCTCATGCTGAGGCTTACCACCCATTTGATCTCAGACACACCAGATGTATCTTAAAGCCTTCTCTTAAAGCCCCCTCCATCATTTAAAAAGGAAATCCGAATGTCAAAATCTGCCCCATGAGTACTTTATCCAGAGAGGGGAGGTGCAGACCCAATTCCCCCGTCTCTGTTTTCCCACTCACCCAGACCTGTTGCCAAGCAAAAAGGCTAAATTGCTAGAGTGGTTGACTTGACCAAATGGCTGCCTCTGGCCAGCGGCACCTTTTCCTCCTCTCAGCATGTAGCACCAAAGCTGCCACCAAGATGGCTGGGTTTCCATGTGGAGAGAGGGTCCTAGGTGGGTTTAGAGAATGCAAGACAAAGGGCAGTGCGCTCCCACCACTCTGAATGCCGACAGGCTACCCAAATAATTGTGGGAAGTCTCTGAGCGGTTTACATACAACTTTTAATACCTAACTAGGGCCACATTATATCTGGGGGAGTGACGGCCTACCGGCACCCAGGCAGCAGGGCTCTCTCTAATTGTTGTTGTGCGGCTCTTACTTTTGGCGTTTGGCTACCCAAATAATTGTGGGAAGGCCATGCAGGAAGGATGGATGCATGGAGGCCTACAAAGTGTAAGGTTTGTTTGCCCCCCCCTCCCCGAACATGTGATTTCCCCCTTTCTTTCTGTATTCAGTAGGCCTGGGAGACCCTCTGGGGTTTCCTTTTTTTTTTTTTGTTGTTCAGTCGCACAGTCGAGTCCGACTCTTTGCGACCCCAGTCGCACAGTCGAGTCCGACTCTTTGCGACCCCATGGACCAGATCACGCCAGGCCTTCCTGTCTTCCACCGTACTCTGAAGTTTGCTCAATTTTGTGTTCGTTGCATCTATGACACTGTCTAACCATCTCATCCTTTGGGTCTACCTGAGCCAAAAATATACCTGGAAAATACCTTATCGGTATTTTGGGGGTATATTTTGGAATCCTAAAGGTATCTGGGGGGTTTTCAGGGCGGCTGAAAAAAATTCCTGAAAAAAATCCTGAATGTATTCGGGAATTACCAGGTATAGCCGAAAAACAGTAGAGAGGCTTGAGCAGATTGCTCCTGCCTCTCAGTTGTTTGTCGGGCTTCTACTGCAGTCCCTTTAAAAAAAAAACAGGGGGAGCCAGCCCGAAGCTGAGCCAGTGGGGAGCACACTGCTCCCCATGGGTACAGGCAATCCTCGGGCTATTTTCTGCAGTCCCCATGCTCCCCGCTGACTCAGTTTTGGGCTGGCCCCTCCCCCCCATTTTTTTCCTTGGGTCTATTGGACCCCAAAAAAATCTGGATTTCTTTTTTTTTTTTAACGGATCTGAATACTGTACTGTTATTGGGATCAGGAATTTTTCGGGAATTCTGAAAAGTTTTCTGGTTCAGTAGACCTGAACTGAAAAATACCCGGGTGAGGGGGGATCTGCACACCTCTAGTTTCCGTGTCTCCTGGGAATCAGATGCAACCCAAAAGAGTCATCATCCTCACCTAGGGTTGCCAACTCTGGGCTGGGAAATTACTGGAAATTTTTTTGGGGGGGGCCTGGGGAGGATGGGGCCTCCGCGGCAACCCTCCAAAGCAGCCATTTTCTCTAGGTGAACTGATCTCTGTAGTCTGGAGATGAGCTGTAATTCTGGGAGATATGTAGACTCTACCTGGAGGTTGACAACCCCGTTCTCAGCTGTCACAGCAGAAGATGGAGCCTGGTTCCCTGCAAAAGCCATCTCCAACCTCTCCCACTAATTCTTTAGGATTCAGGACATGGCGTCCGCCTCTCAGTCACTCCCTCCCACAAGAAAGGTGGAAAGGGGTACTGAGCTGAAAGGAAGATTCAGGAATAGAGACATGGCTTCCATTTTAGGATCAGGGACCTTGAGGAGTCGCCTGCCCTCCCCCCTGAGGTTTCATTCCTTTCCCAGGAGGCCCCGAGAAGGCTGAAACAGGTCAGAGTCCATGCCTTGACAACCCAAAGGGTCGCAATATTCAGTCATTTTACTTTGGGAATTTTGAGACGGGTTGTGAGCAGCACCACAGAAGGGCTGCTGTGGGGGCCCTTCCCAGGGTGTATCAACTAAATGGGAAAGTGGAAGATTTCCCGTTTCTGCAGGGGCCCGATTTTTAGCTAACAGTGCAAATGCCCAAGCTGGTACTTAATTAGTTGAAAAGAATTATGGTAGGTGACTTGGATTCTTTGCAAGGCTGGGGACTCATCGGAGGGGAACTGCCTTGAATCAGCTTTGCGTGGCAAGGACAATGGAGGCCTTGGATGGACTTCCCTGGCTGAGACTAGGGAAACAGGGTCCGTGCTCCCACTCTCCTTTTTAAATGATGGAGGGGGCTTTAAGGTACATCTGGTGTGTCTGAGATCAAATGGGTGGTAAGCACAAAGTCACATTTACTGGAAATTCCAGGCATTGCTCTCCCTAGGCAGTGGAACCGTTGTTGTGGCAAGGCAGTTTCAGGCAAATGCAGACTAACAGAGCCAAGCGTTGAGGGCTCCTGTGATATTTGAAGCTGCAGCTTACAGGGCAGACTTTGTGGGAGGCAGGCCTGTAAGCCAGAAAAAATTTTATTGGGGGGCAAATGAGGAAAGTAGTGGTGAACACATCATTATTTATTTATAATTTATAAATAAATAAATAAATCACACAGAGCCAGGCCTTGCATTGACGCTGCTGACAAGTGTGGTCTCCCCGCCCCAGGCTGCCTCCTTGGGGAGGGGGAGGAGTACAACGAGGAGAGCTAGCTAGGGGTCATTTCGTAGAAAAAGAGGTGCAGGAGCTCATTAGCATAAGTCATTATGATAACTTATTTGCACATGCCACACCCCCTGCCATCACCGGAAGTGTGCCAGAAGGCAACATTGTAGGGTGACTCATTCATTGTAGGATGACTCCGCCGTCCCCCTTCTCTGCATCTCTCCGGTTAGGATCTGGCAACCTTCTGGCTTCCAAAGTTCTCTTGCCTGTAGGGTTGCCACCTTTCGTTCTGGCTCTGCTCCTGTGCCTTTAACAGCAGCCTGACTTACAGATGCAAAACTGGCAACAGTGCTGGAAGCCCCATGCCCCCTTGGACGCCAAGCCCCGCTTCGTAGCCTCAGCTTTGGAATTGCCGTCATGCTCTGTGATTCAGATTTCCTCCATTTCAGCCTTCTCTGCCCAGTGAACTTGCTTCTTCCCTGCCTCCTACGAACTGTGTTCAGTTTCTGCTCCTTAGGCCCATTGTGAGCCTTTTCTACATGTGTCATCACTGCCCATCTTCTATGCCTGTGTCTTCCCCAGGCCTGCCTCCTCTGCTTTCTCTTTTTGTCAGTTTCCCGGATTTGCAATAACTGCTTATTTTGCCAGTATAATCCTTCCAGTCCCTAGAGCCAGCGTGAGGTTCTAATTCCCTCAATCAGAACTTGCACTTCCCTCAGAGGAAACGGTCCCTGAACATCTCAAACCACTTTTAAAAAATTTAGTCATCTTTCAGAATTTCAATCACATTTGCTCAACCAGGAGGCTTTCTTACTATCCCTGTGCACAAATTTAGTGTATTATGGCAACTAAATATATTGGTATTACAGTTACAGAACTGTAAATATAAGTAGCTGTATGCATTAGGGTTTCCAAGTCCTCAGCTGTTGAATAGCAGGGGAGTCCAGTCTTGGTCCGGGAGTTCCTCCACGTGCGCAAAGCGCGCATGCGTGCTGCAATTACATCACCCGGAAGTGACGCAATCTCGTCGGGCACGTTGGGGGCGGGGCCACAATCATCCGAGGGAAAACCATAGAGTTTTCCCTCGGATGATTGTGGGCCTGCCCCCAATGTGCCCAATGTGATTGCGTCACTTCCGGGTGACGTGCTGACGCTGGGTATATTGCGTGCTTTCGGGGTGGGGGGGTGGGGTTCCCCCCAGGGCCCGATCTGCCGGCAGCGGGTAATGGGCCTCTCTGGGGGGGGGGTTTCCCCGCCCCCCGGGGGGGACTTGGGAAGCCTAGTATGCATTCTGTGACTCTGTGCAAGCACAGAAACTCCACGGAACATGGCTATTCACACAGTATTTAGTGTCTTCAGAAATTCACAGTTGACTTTTCTTTTAAGCAGCAAGTGTCTGGTCTTGAGCTTGTGACACTGTGGGCAACACTTGGTAAAACATCGAAAGACGGAAGAGTTGCTAAATAAGGTGTTTTGTTGGCCTGTGGTGGAGCTTCAGTGCCCTGCGTAGCTCTTCTTTCTCCTTAGGACTAGTAAACGCAAAATGAATTATGCAAAATACTGTGTAAATCTGCCTAAATGTACACCCTGCTGCAGAACTGAACATTTAGAGTATTGATAGCCTTTGTGCAGAATTTTTATGTTTCCTTAATATAAGTAGGGATGCCAAACCCCCCGGTTTGCCAGGGGTCCCCCATTTTGGGGGAGGTTCTACCCCCCGCCGCCGCCGGGGGCAGCCCCGCCCCCAACACCCCCA
>NW_015169925.1:49873-62435 GCF_001447785.1 Gekko japonicus | reverse complement strand
CGGCGCGCGGGCGGGTGGGGGGGCGGCGGACGTCCCCAACGTGACGTCATCACGTCGGGGATGCCCCGCCCCCTCCAGGACCGCCCCCAAAGTCCCCCGCTGGGGGTGGAAGATGGACTTGGCAACCCTAAATATAAGAGAGCAACAGGGTTTGCCTTGGTTGCAGCCATGACATGAGTGAGGAATTCATGCTTCTGAGTCTTGGGCAAAAGGGGAGTGCAGACTTAGGTTGAGCCGGGTTCTCCGGGGCTTAGCACAAGACCAGTTCCTGGAACTTTGAAAATGTCTCTACCAAAGACAATACCTGTGACACTGACATAAGGGGAGTTCCCAAGCACTTTGTGCCCTTGGAAGTGGTCCTTCTAGGAATTGGGCCCCGGAAAGCCTTTGAAGTTCTGTGAAGGATGACTGGAGGGTGAAGGGATGCCTGGAGCTGCTGTGTACCTTCCCTGCCTGCTTCCGGTTCCAGGGTCTACTTTCCACACTCTCGGGGTTTCCCCTGGGCTTGTCTTCTGCTTCTCCCCAGTAGCAACTGTGCCCCCATTGGCCTTTTCAGAATTTGCATCTAGGGATGCCAGCCCTTGGGTGGTAATCCCTGGGAACATGGGGGCGGGCGGAGACGTCTTGCAATTCACTCCCAGTTTTGAAACAAGACGTATCATTATAAAACTCTAGGCATTTACAAAATCTCTATGGTTGTACCATAGAGATATTGAAACGTTGTGCTGTTTCCCCTCCCTTTTTCCTCGGCCACTGCATTGAGGGAGGGTGGGAACTAGAGTTGCCAGGCCCGAATGAGAAGCCAGCAGGGGACTTACCAGGGCATTCTGGGAGAGGGGAAGGAAGACGCATACCATGCCTACGTCACCTCCAGGTGGTGTAAGAACGTTGGTGGTGTGGGGGGGTAACACTCTGGTTTTTGGGCAAAACTTTATGGTTTAAAGCTAATTCTACCATAGAGTTTTGCCCCAAAACGAGAGCGTTCCCCCTCCCCCTGGCTTACCAACATGCCTGTCACTTCTGGGCAATGTTCCCTCTAAGCTGTGGAGTCCTTTGAGCAAAAATTCTACTTTGTGAGCTACTGGCATTAAAGTTGTGAACAGGTGATTTGGTTACTGCATAAATTAGTTTGCACTGGCGCCTTCGTTCCTGGGCGAAGACAAAAATGTGTGAGCCGGAGGCTAAAAAACTGTGAGCTGGCTCACACTAACTCAGCTTAGAGGGAACACTGCTTCTGGGTGATATGGGCACATTTGGTACAGTAACTTTCCCCTGCCGGCCAGCTTGCCGGCGCCGAGCGGGGAGACTGGCCAATCCTCAGACCCCTACAGCTCACGCTGTCTGGATAGAATAGGGATAACAAAACGAAATGAAACTTATTCAGTTTGATTTAAACACACAACACAGAAATGTTGAAATCATTCAGAATTCAGTGGATTAGGAGACTGAAGGCCTACTTGGGTAACCTTTCTTCTAAGAAAAACCAGCAAATTTGCAACCAGTGATAGTCTTGTTATAAAAATGTCACGAGGTGATATTGAAAGATGGAAGAATCTTAACATAGTGTAGGCTGGGAAGATTTCTCTCAGGAAGATACGTTGCTGTTTTTATTTCAGAACTTTCTGGTCGTGTTCAGACGGGTCTTTACGTCTGACCCAGGCACGAATGCCTGGCGGATTTAAAGGGAACAATCAGACAGCGACATCGGGGAAAGGTGCCGCTTCCGTGATCAGCCCATTTTGCCCCGCCAGGGAGCCATACTTGAAAGATACTGCTGAAAGTTTGGTGCTGTTGCTTGCTGACGGACCAATGATGGACTTTCCTCCGTCTGATCGTTTCAGCGCGCACTCAGCCTGTTGGGATGGTCTGCTCCAGACCATCCCGAATGGCCACCATTTTTACAAAAATCTTGAAGCAATATGCGCATAAACATATAAATGTGCGATAGCCACAGAGCTCCAGTCAAGCGTTCAGGACAATTTCATGTTAATCAATGCCCTGTTAAAAGAATGAACCTTCTTAATTGAAATTGGACCTCGAGGGAGGACAATGTAGGTGTTTCCCCAAGCAAAGTAGTCCCTCCACTGACCCAGATCTCCAGGGCAGGGGGGATGGTCAGGACTCCTTTCATCCAGCCCTGGCCGTCTGCATCCGAACAGAAACTGAAAGAAGAAGTTGGGTATGCTTGGACTGCCTTCTTGGTCACTCCATGGGGAGAGATGGGAAGGCGTAGGGATTTCGGCTACATGTCCCTCAGGCGGTGCTTTAACAATGTGATTCCGCGCATGCACGGAAAACCAAGCACACAGTGAAGCGCATATGCGCATGTGCAATGGAATTTAAAAAAAAATAATTAAAAAAACCGACCGCGCGGCTCCTTCAGGGTGATGCCGTCTAGACAATCCACAGCAGACTCAGCACGCAGTAAGGCGATTCACTGGGTGGGGGGGAGCTGTCTGGTTGTGCAACACCGGATAAAAAAGATCGGGATCAAATTTGAGCTGGGCCAATGGCGAGATTAGCTGCCCTTCTGAACGCACCCTCTGATAATTTATTAACAATGATCAGCTGGAAAGGTGGCAACCAGTGATGGGTATCTGAAGAAGTGAGCAGTGACTCACAAAAGCTCCTACCCTGCCACAAATGTTGTCAGTCTTTAAAATGCTACTGGACTCTTGGTCTTTTCTACTGCTACAGCCAATGATGAAAACGCTGTTCTAATGGGGAAGTAAACAAGAATACAGATGAAGGGTCCAGATAGTAGACCAAATGTGGGTTGGCCTTGCAAGTGTTTACCACTGTTCCGCTGTACAGCGGAACAAATATAGCCTTGAATTAAGGCAAAGTGATCAAATACCTTGGATAGTTTGTGAACAGCCACAAATTAACATATCTCTGAAATCCACCCCCACCCCCAGTTTAAAGGACAGGAAAAGTCAGCAATTAAATAATGTCTTAGTGCGAGGTTTTTGGAAGCTGTGGAATGGGAAGAAGAGGAGCTCTGAAGTGACCCCTTGGGAATAATTTCATGCAGATCAAAATAAATATATCTTGGAAATAGCTGGGGCCTCTCTCAGTTAATGAGAAAAAAAACATCTGAGATATAGATAGAAGTTTGTTATATAAAGATTTAAGAATTTAGACGGGATAATCCATTTCTTCCCCCCCCCCCCCCCCCAATATTTCCATTGGGAAACTGGGTACAAAAGAAGCTAAAAGGAACCTGCTTGTGGGAAGAGGAGCGACTTGAAAAAAAGCAGCACTGAGGTCAAAGGAAAGATGCTTTCTGAACTAAATAAATATTATGAATATTTATGCTAAATAATATTATGAATAAAACAATAATTAGTATTGTTTAGGTTGAACCAGGATTTACATAGAGATATAAAATATATGAAGATTTATAATATACGTTTAAAAAGGAAATTATTTCCATGTGTTACTTTAACTAAACGTTACATCTCATTTCTTGGCAATCAAGAGAATCTACCTTACTGTACAATCAAAGTATTGGTGTTGTACCCATGTAACGGCAGTTATCTCTCCTTATTATATATAATTGAATAGTGGGTGCCAAAGTTCTAATTCTAAAATCCTCAGGGAACAACAGTTCCATCTGAGCCCTTCACACACTCTGCTACCTTTCTACTTTCAGGTAATTATAAGAGAAGCAAGTAGGGGACCACCAGGGCATCGCATTTCCCCCTCCCCCATGGTTTCCTCTTTCTCTTCCCTGAAAGCTCCCATAGCCTCTCCCCCTTTTTCTGTTTCCTTATGTATTTCTCCCACCAGCCAACCAGCCTTTATCTGTCCTCCTGTCTCTAGCTTTCCCTCCTTCCATCACTCTGACAGCTTCTATCTGGAAACGTTATGGCCCAGTTGAATGGTGCCAGCTGCCAGGCTAGGCTCAGTTGTGCAGTGGGGAACCCACCAGGGTATGTGAAAGGATATTTCACTTTCCTTTGTATCCCCCCTTCCTGCACTGTTTCCTCTTTCCGTCCTTCTGGCAACCCCCATATCCTCACATTTCCCTAATTCCTTCTCTCCTTCCCAACCATCAACCAGCCTAAGTTTTATCTCCCCCCCCCATCTTCAGCTACATTTACTGTTTATTTACTTAAGTTATACCCCACCCTTCTCCACAAAGCCACTTACATTATTCTCCTCTCCTCCACTTTAACCCTGTGAGTTAGGTTAGGCTGAGAGAGAGAGGCTGGTCTAAGGTCACCCAGTGAGCACCATGGCAGTGTCGAGATTCAAACCTGGATCTCCCAGATCTTAGTCTGACACTAACCACTATACCACACTGACTTTCATGGGGTGGCAGTGCTGGACAGTGGCAAGCAGCATGACCTGGGTGAGTCAGGTGAGTTGTATGGTAGTAAGTTGCCCAGTGGTTGCTGGTAGGTGTGGACTTGGAGGTGGTAACCAAGGCCAAACCAGCCCTGGAAAGAGGCCTGCCCCTCCCTCTGCCTTTTACTTGCAGAAACCAAGGCTTGAAGGCTGGCAATACTGTTGTAGTTACCTAGCAAAGACCACTAAGGGCATTAATTTCTCAAAGCTACGGGTGCTGCTTCTATTGAGGGGGGTTAACTTCCCAGTGTAATTTTTTTAATATATAGATTTCAGATTTTTCTGTGAACCTTGGGCCTTTTGAAGTTTGTAAAAAGATCTGTCTTGTCTATTCATGGCTCCAGTTCCTGGATTTAAGTATCCACAGATTTGGCCACATTGAGAATTAGATATACTGATAATGGAAATCACTGGAATTGTTGTGTAATTAGTAGTGATGCTGATCTATTGAGAAGAGTTACGTTCAAGATGAGATATTGAGTTGATTTATATTTGACTCATGGCTGCTAGGATTTGAATTGGACAAAAAAAATGAGATACCATCAGTTGGGCAAAGGGAGCTTGAAAGATTGTCCTTTTAGAGTTGTTAGAAACTTGCATTAATACCCATCTCAGAATATAGGGATGTCAGGATGACATCATTGGTAGGGACAGAAATGCTTAACACCTTCCCCCCAACAGAATAAAGGGCAAGAGTTATAGGTGGACTTTGTGTACTGAACATAGTGACATTTGGAAATAGGTTGCCATTCTCCAGGTAGGGCCTGGAGTTGTCCTGGAATTATAATGCACCTCCAAACTACAGAGATCAGTTCTCCTGGAGAAAATGGCAGCTTTACAGGGTGGGCTCTGTGGAATCACATCCCCTGTGGAGCTCCCTCCACTCTCCAAATCCTGTCCTAGGGTTGCCAACCCCCCCGCCCCCAATACCCACAGCCACCCCTCTCTCTCCCTTTAAGTGTGTGGAACCCGTGTTTCCTCCCAAGCCCGATCATCATTGCAAGCTTGCAGGGAAATGCCAGCTTCGTGCTCTTAAAAGGGAAACGTGGCTGCTCTTAAAGGGGAAACGCCGGCTCCTGCATTTAAAAGGGAAACACCGGCTCCTTTAAGTGCAGGGAACTGCCGTTTCTGGAGATCCGGCGCACGGGCAGGTGGGGGGGGCGGCAGACGTCCCCAACGTGACGTCATCACGTCAGGGATGCCCCACCCCCTCCAGGAACGCCCCCAAAGTCCCCCGCTGGGGGTGGACGATGGACTTGGCAACCCTATTCTGTCCTTTCCTGGGTTCACCCCAAATTTCCAGGAATTCCCCAACCTAAAGTTGGCAGCCCTGTTTGGAAGGTTATCAGCACAATTCATTTGTAAATTTGCTCTGTCCTCCAGCGAACGCATGGCAGCATCCACAGCTCTTTCCTTCAGGATCGTCCTCACAACAGCCCTGCCAGGCAGATTAGATGAGTGAAGGCGACTGGCCCGTGGTGCCACAGTGACCTTCACATCTGAACGGGGCTCTGGGCCTGGCACTCCCCAACCCAAGTCCAACTCCTGATCGTGAGACCGCACTGTCTCACACAGCTGATGAGAAGAAAACGAAGTGAAGCCCCGGACAGATTTCTTTCCCTGGAGCAAAAGGATGAGCGGGAAGGGCTGCCTGGCCTGGAGCTGCCTTGCACCTCCCTGGAGGCTCTCCACACACGTGGAGCTCCCCACCACCACCACCACCACCAGTAGGGTTGCCAGGTATAGCTTACCTCGGCAGCAGGGGACTCCCGGGTGGATCCCGGAGCGCGCGCGCACGTCACCAGGAAGTGACGTTATGACACCGGGCACGCTGGGGGCGGGGCCACGACCATTCGAGGGGAAACCATAGAGTTTCCCCTCAGATGGTCGTGGCCCCGCCCCCAATATGCCTGGCGTCATAACGACACTTCCTGGTTACGCGCACGCCGGGGTAGGGTTCCCCCAGGGCCAGATTCTGCGGCGGCGGAAATCGGGCCTCCAAAGCGGGGGTTTACCTGCCCCCTGCCCCCACTTGGCAGCCCACACCACCACTGCTGCTCTGGCCGTGGCTGGCCCCCGCACAACACAGCCCATCCTTAGGTGCCAGCAGTTTCCTCAGCAGACCTTTTTGACACGATCGCATTTCCCATAGTTAAGGAAACCCGGAACCGGAGAGATATCCGTGGTTCAAAACTTTCAGTTCGGGGTTCTGGCCGTGGCTGGCCCCCGCACAACACAGCCCATCCTTAGGTGCCAGCAGTTTCCTCAGCAGACCTTTTTGACACGATCGCATTTCCCATAGTTAAGGAAACCCGGAACCGGAGAGATATCCGTGGTTCAAAACTTTCAGTTCGAGAGTGACCCCCCCCCCCGGTGACTCTGAGGCGGGTGGGCCTGGAAGGATCGGGGAGGCATTTAAATGCTTCCCTTGTGCCTTCCCTGGGGAGCCCGGGCAAGCCAAGGGAAGGCATGGGGTGTGGCCTAATATGCTAATGAGCTGCACTGTCAGGGGTGTGGCCTAATATGCTAATGCATTTCTGCTGTTGGGTGTAGCCTATTATGCTAATGAGTTCCTGCTGGGCTTTTTCTACAAAAAGAGCCCTGGTATGCATCAGAAATCCCTCCAGCCCCCTGGCTCAGAAAGCATCGGTGAGAGCACATGGGCAGACTCACGTGTAATCCCACACTTCCTCAGTTGCACAGGGGAGATGTGCAAGGAATTGGTAGTAGGCAGAGGATCCATCATCCCGAGAAAGGCACCTTTCTTCTTCCTTGTCTGTTCGTAAACCGAGTTTCTAGCCCTTAATGATTGTGAAAGTCGTGGGCATTACTGGTGAAATTGCAAACACTAGAGGGACAAATGCTGGATTACCAGCAGGCAGAGGACAGGGATCCAGTATCCTGGTAGCTCTTTGCCCCTCCTGTTACTTGGCAGCAACCAGATGAATTATTCCAAAGAAGCAAATTAATCAGTAGTCGCCCTCCATGGCTGTATGCCAGCCAGCTCAGCCTGAGCTCTGAACCAGAGGCTTCCTAGCTTATAGCTTGTCTTCCTAACCACCGTACTGAACCATCCCTTGCTTCCTCCTGAAGCAAACCGGATACAGAGGGAGGGGCAGAACAAGTAGAGCATAAGCTGAGGAGATCGGCCACTGGGAGAGGAGGAGGAGGAGGGGGAACTCAGGCAGGCGGAAAGGGGATGCATCCGTGAGTGCCACACATGGCTCTGTTCAAGGTATCCATTTGGATGCACGTGCAGGGTCTTTGTTTACTCATTGACGTTATTTATGGTCCACCTTCCTCACAGGGCATCAAGGTGGACTACGCATAGGGAGCCAGTGCAGTCAACAGAACGGGGCATTCAATAAGCCATGTGTTAGGGTTTTAGAAGTCCGGAACCACCTGGAAGAAGTGAAGCGTAGCATAAGTACGGCCATGGCACACTAAGGGGCACAGAAATCACACAAATACTTACAAGAAGCTAGACGCAGCTGTGGAGTCCACAGTCCCTAATCATTTATCCAAGCATGTTTGTAGAACAGTTTTGTGCGGCGCAACCCAATTGCCCACGCAGAAGAGCTCTCTTCAATAGTTGGGTTTTGCATACAACAAATTTGTAGGGTCCAGTGGCACCTTTAAGACCAACAAAGGTTTATTCAAGGTATGAGCTCTCCTGCATGCATAGTTTGAGAAAAGCCAGGAGAGGGGGAATTTTCTTGACCATCCCTGGCAGGCTATTCCACAAGGCGGGGGGGGGGAACACCTGTACAGATTTTGCCCATGTGCAGGTTGGCACCTGCTGAAGACCCCTGTGGGCTTGAGCGAAGTTGTCCTGGTGGAGCTTAGAGAGACAGGCGATCCTGCAAATAAGAGGATCCGAGTCCATGAAGGGACTTTGAATGTGGTTGTGGCACAACCAGAGCCAGACCCTTGCACCTTCCCACAAAACACACCCGTCCCTGCTCTGAGTAATAAAGAATAACCTCCACACTTGTTGAGAGGGAGCAGACTCAAAAGCCCTATATGCATGAAAGGCAAGGAATATCGGGAGCTGGACTGAGTGCCCTCGCCTGGAATCAAGGGCACTGCTCTCTCCCCTACTGGAGCCCGTTCATCCTAACGTGGCCCCAGGGCCTACAGAGGACACACATAGGCTGCATACTCAGGTTGGACTCAGGGCCAGCACGCTAAATAGGTGGCAAGAGCAAGGCCAGGGCCCTGAATCTCACTCCCTATCTCCAGACCTTTTCCTGGGCACATACAAGCTGTATGTACAGAGTTGTGTTCACAGTTATAGGGAGAGTCGGATGAGTACAGAAATGACGATTGAGGGGTGACATGACAGAGGTTGACAAAATGATCCATGGGATAGAGAAGGTAGAGTAAGAAGTACTTTTCTCCCTTCCTCACAATACAAGAACTTGTGGGTACCCTATGACATTCATGAGCAGTAGACTTAGAACTGATAAAAGGAAGTACTTCCTCACCCAAAGAGTAATGAACACATTGAATTCACTGACGCAGAAAGTGGTGGCAGCTACAAGCATAGATAGCTTCAAGAGGAGATTGGGTGGACATGTGGAGCAGAGGTCCATCAATGGCTGTTAGCCACAAGGTAGAGATGGAACACTTATGTTTGGGGCAGTGGTGCTCTGTATTCTTGGTGCTTGGAGTGCCATAGTGGGAGGGCTTCTGGAGTTCTGGCCCCGCTGGTGAACCTCCTAATGGCATCTGGGTTTTGGCCACTGTGTAGGGTTGCCAAGTCTATCTTCACCGGGAGCAGGGGGCTCCCGGCCGTCGTCTTGTGCGCGTGCCGCACGCACGTTACCCGGAAGTGACGGGAGGACGCCAGGCACGCTGGGGGTGGGGCCATGGCCATACTAGGGAAAACCATAGAGTTTTCCCTTGTATGGCCGTGGCCTCACCCCCAGCGTGCCCGACGTGCCTGCGTCACTTCCGGGTGACGCGCACATCAGGGTGGAGTTCCCCCTGGGGCCCGATCCGGCGGTGGCGGGGAACGGGCCTCTGGGGCGGGAGTTTCCCCGCCCCCTGGGGGGACTTGGGATCCCTACCACTGTGTGACACAAAGTTTTCAACTAGATAGGCTGTCGGACTGCTCCAACATTGCTTCCCTTATGTTCTTACACCAGTTCTCTCCTATCAGCACTAAGATATGCATCATGAGGTAAACTTCCTGCACATCAAGCTGTGTTGCCTTGGGACAACCTTTTGTAGACCTTAACAAAACTTATTCAGACCCAGAGGCCTTTGCACCACCTGCAGTGGCATTTACACCTCCATGCCTCTTTGTTGCACTTGAACATGCGTCACAGATCTTGAATACACACTCAGCTATAAATGTGCACACGTATACCCAAATGTGTACAAGCCCACACAAGTTTTGCCTTGCCTCCCTAGCAGAGCGTATTGACAATCTGCCCAGCTCCCTAACAGTTTACAAAGGCTTTCGGAAAGGAGAGGCTTATACGCCCAACCAACCACATAAAGGACAGTTTGTGTAAGCCAGGTATCTGCCATGTGGATTTGCCTGCTATTATAGTGCTTAGTAGTGATATAGTGAAGGCTGGTATTGATATCCCTGTTTTGCAGGGTGGTTCAGAAGTAGAGAGAGAATGTGTGTGTCTTGCTTCTCCCTTGCCCCAGGAGATCATAGGAGGGGCAAGATTTGAACTCAGCGCTTCCTCTTTCACAGCTCAAGCTGAACCAGTATTTTAGGCTAGTTTTTGTGTAGTAAAAGCCCACTTTCCCCAGTGTGTGAGGAGGAGAAACCTTGCCAGTGAGCGTGAAGGGGAAAGGAAGACTTTATCAGAAGCCAGAATATCACAGCCCACCTGCCCTGGGGAAGAGGGGTCAGCATTGCTGGGGAAAGCCAAGAGACGGCCCGGGTGGGGTGGGGGATAGCCCTTGTCCTTGCTGTGTGACCTTTGGGATGGCTGGGTGGGCAGGGACGCCCGGTGGGATGACGTGGGTGGACGGAACCCCGAGGGAGCTGGGGGGGCTGCATGCTGAGTGACCCTCTCCTCCTTTTTCTGCTCCTCATTAGTGTCCCCTGAACGGAGCAGACTGTGAGTGGGGCCCTGCACTCAGGTATGTGCGCGTGGCTTCCCAGGGGGGCTGCAGGGGCCGAGGCACTCTCCCCCAGCGGGAGGCGGGGGGGCGGTGAGGGAGGAACTGCAGGAGCCGTGAGGGGGTGGGGGCCGAGCGTCGCTGGAGAAACCGGGAGCAGGCGAGAAGGCGGGGCTAATGTGAAGGGCGCGCAGGGGGCGGGTGCTCCTCCTGCCGAGGCTCGTACGGACGCTTTCATTGCTGCATGAATTGAGAGCATGGGGTTTCCTGGGGAGTTCACGCACATGGGGAGAGATGCTGCTGCGGTGAGAATTGGGGAGTGGCCGAAGGTGGCGGGATCTCCCAAGCCCCTCCGCTGATCTTCTCGGCCGTCTCTATTATCCGCACCGCCCCCCCTCGGCCTTCAGTCACCAAGTGTCTCCAGAACGGGGACAGAAAGAGGCCCAGGCAGTGGCGGAGCAGAGGTCCGGCGGTGTTGGGCCCAAGCAGTGCAGGGGGGCGGGCGCTCCCTCTGGTCAGGGGAATCTGCTAACATGCAAAGCTGAGCATTCCGCAAGGGTGAGCAGAACCGCGTCCCCGTGTCAGCAAGCCTTCGGGGCTGCTCATTAGCCTTGTAATCAAGCCACTGGATTCCCTCCAGGGCCCAGCCTCTCACGCCGCTCTAGCTTTGACGGTGCTTGGAGCGTCAGTAGCAAACAAGAGACGGTGCCTGTGGTGTGAGAGCCTTGTGTGTGGCAGAGGCTTGGAAGAGAAACACAGGGAGGTTACAGGAGCCTCTTTCAGTGACGGAGGAGAGCTTTTGATGTGCCACAAGCAATGTTCCCTCTAAGCTGTGTAGCCCTGTGAGCAAAAATTCTACTTTGTGAGCTGCTGGCATTAAAGTTGTGAGCGGGTGATTTGGCTACTGCATAAATTAGTCTGCTCTGGAGCCCTCCTTCCCGAGCTAAGACAAAAATGTGTGAGCCAGAGGCTGAAAAGCTGTGAGCTAGCTCACACTAACTCAGCTTAGAGGGACCACTGGCCACAAGTCCTATCTGGTGCTGGAACACGCCTCAGAACTGTGTTCTGCACACGGCTTCACTCGCTTTGTGACTCGAGGGCCATTTTGCAGAAGATCCTAGAGGTGCATTTCTTTCGTTCCTTCAGCTACCCTCGGGATGGAACCTTCTTGGGGAGGATGCCGCATTTCCTCAGCTTGCATGTTGCAGTCCTTTGCATCGGGGGCCTTCTCTTCCACAAATAATACCCCTCCCACCATGAAAAATGGTTGTGCAAGAGGCAGAGAGACCGCTCGTCAGAATGGCTCGAGATTAATGGCGTCCAACTACTATCATTTTAAATCTTTGCCTGCATGCTCCCTGTTTTAAAGTCCAGCGCAGTGCGTGTGAGACAGACAGACAGACCCCAGTAAGGTTACCCTGGGAGTTTGTGTGGACCACACTTTACAAAGGGCGGGGGACTTCCAATCTGTGTGTTTTGTACCATATAAAATTAATCATATATTTTGCTTAATTCTACATCGTCACGTGACAAGGAGGGAACAGGGAAGTCTGTGGGATACTGAAGCTTCAGTTTTATAGGTTGGAAATCTTTGGGTCAAACCACACAAGATCTTAGAAGAACCTGGATTCAGGTTGCCGGGTCCCCTCCTGTCCACTGGCAGGGGATGGAGGGTAGGGTTGCCAGAGCTAGGGTGGGGAACTCCTGGAGATTAGGGGGTGGAGCTTGGCGAGGACAGAGACCTCAGTGGAGCACAATGCGCCATAGAGTCCACCTTCCAAAGCATCCATTTTCTGCAGGGGAACTGATCTCTGCAGTCTGGAGATGAGCTGTAATTCCGGGGGATCCCGATTTCCCACCTGAAGGGTAGCATCCTTATTCTCAGGGCTATTTTTGGGCAGGAACGCACAGGAACGGAGTTCCGGCTGGCTCCCGAGTTGGCCACGCCCAGCAGGGACTCATTAACATAATAGGCCACACCCAACAGCAGAAACTCATTAGGATTGGCTACATTAGGGGTGTGTGGCCTAACATGCAAAGGAGTTCCTGCTACAAAAAAGCCCTGGGTTTTGACAACAAACAAGGAAACAGAATAACAAGCAAAAGGTGGGTGTGGCTGGAT
>NW_015169925.1:48773-49459 GCF_001447785.1 Gekko japonicus | reverse complement strand
GGCTATTCCTGACACAATCTGTACACGTGTTCTTTAGTACTGGAACCACTAATAAACAGTTAACTTCTGACAGGGGTCGTTTCGTAGAAAAAGAGCTAGGGGAACTCATTAGCATAACTCATTAGCATATGCCACACCCCCTGACATCACCGGAAGTGTGTCATAAGGCCACACACCCCGCCCCCAACGGTCCCGGCCACCGCCGCTGGCCTTGCAGCTCCACTGCCGAGCCCCATGAGGGGCCCAGCGGTGGACCTGCAAGGCCGGCGGAGCCCTGCGAAGGCCCTCCCTGGCCCCAGGCAGGCAGGGGTGGGGAGAGGCAGGGAGGAAGCAACTTACCCTCCCTCTTCTCCTGCCTCCTCCTGGCTGAATGAGGGCCGGAAGCGGGGCAGCCGGAAGCAGGGGGCGGGGCTTCGTCATGTGCCCCGCCCCCCGTACCTCACCCAGGGGAACTGCGATCTGTGGCACTAAAGGACCTCTGTGTTTTGCCATGAATTTTGCTATCTACTTTCAGACTTACCGTTGTGACCCGTTATAACCCAACAAATGAGGTGTGGTTTTTGCGTGCTTTTCCCCACAAAACTCTTGACTCGGACATCCTGTCGTTTTGTGAACATTTCATTGAAGTGTGTCCTTCAGTTGTTCTGCCTTCTCCTTCTCCTTCAAGCCTTCTCCCCTGCAGCAGG
>NW_015169925.1:43640-48759 GCF_001447785.1 Gekko japonicus | reverse complement strand
GAAAATCTCCAGGTCCCTGGAAATCCAGATTTGCCCCTTCTCCAATTTAGGTGCCCATGTACGAAACAGACAGGGGCGAGGACACCGCCCTGTTCATGGAGGGGGGAGGGAACCACAACAAACCCCACTAATTCATCTGCAGCACCTCAGATGCCTGTTTGGTAGGATGAGGATGTCAGCTAGGGAAGGCAGAATCCGAAAGCCTGTGGGGTACTTGGCATGGAGGGACTAGCCAAAGGAAGCTGCCTTCCCATGCAACGGTCCCTCTAAGCTGTGGAGTCTTGTGAGCCAAAATTCTACTTTGTGAGCTACTGGCATTAAAGTTGTGTGCGAGCGATTTGGCCGCTGCATAAATCAGTTTGCTCTGAGCTGAGACAAAAAATGTGTGAGCCCAGAGGCTCAAAAACTGTGAGCTGGCTCACACTAACTCAGCTTAGAGGGAACACTGTTCCCATGCACACAGATACTGAGTTTGGCAGAAGCGACTAAGAAGCACAGCGCACCGTGGGAAGATTCCACTGGGCAGCCACCTCTCTGCTTCCTTCCTGTGTACTCCCAACTGGCACCACTCACCCCAAGTTCAGGCATCTGTCCCAGCATTTGCCTTGCTTAGTAGCCTCATGTATGTGTGCAGGAGGGTTGAGAGTGCACTAGGCTAGGTTAGAGTTCTGTAGGAAGGCACCAGAGAAGGACCTGGAAGCCAAAATGCATTGAAGGCAGCAGCGGCAGCATGTCCTTCTCTCCTGGCAGGTTCACACATTGTGATTCCGGGTAGTTGCCAACCTCTAGGTGGCACCTGGAGCTCTCCCACTATTAATTGCCAGATCAGTTCCCCCTGGAGACAATGGCTGCTTTGAAGGGTGGAGTCTGTGGCATGACACCCTGATGAGGTCCCTCTCCAAACCCCACCCTCCACAGGCTCCATCCCCCAAATCTCCACATTTCCCAACCTAGAGCTGGGGACCCTACGTGGCCAGCCAAGGTCATAAGAACATAAGACGCCAATGTTGGATCAGGCCAAAGGCCCACCTAGTCCAACACTCTGCGTCACACAGTGGCCAGAAATACCAGGTGCCATCAGGAGGTCCACCAGTGGGGCCAGGACATTAGAAGCCCTCCCACTGTTGGCCCCCCCCAAGCACCAAGAAGACAGAGCATCACTTGCCCCAGAGCCCCTATCTATACCTTGTGGCTAATAGTAGGTCTGAAATGGCCTCTGAGGATTTAGAGGAAGAGGAACAGCATTTTGACCAGAGTGCTTGTCCAGGAGGGACATAAAAGAACCACCTGCTTGATGGACCTGCTGGATTTACCACTGTTGTAGCCTCAACTTCCAGTTTTTGTGTGTGTGTTTGACAACTTTTTGGGGTTTATTGAAGACAAAGTATTCTGTGAAGTAGATACATACGAAGACTTGGACTGAATTCTTCTCTAGGAGGACACTGCAGACCCTTAATCCAATAAACTACCCCTATACTCAACGTCTCCACTGTACTGTAGTGGGAAAGGTGTGATGGGAGGTAGGGTTACCAACGGCCAGGTAGCGTCTGGAGATCTCCTGCTGTTACGGTTGATCTCCATACAACAGAGTTCAGTTCCCCTGGAGGAAATGGCTGCTTTGGAGGGTGGATCCTATGTGGCACTGTACCCTCCTGAGGTCCCTCCCCTCCCTGAACCCAGCCTTCCCCAGGCTCCACCCCCAAATCTCCAGGTATTTCCCCACCAGAGCGGGCAACCCTGATTGGAGGGCAGGGCGGCCAGGTCATGAGGTCTGCCTCAGTTTTAGGGCTTCACGTCTTCTTTGGGTCTTCCGGAGGAGGTGTTAAATCTCGGGGCCATCAAGCAGAGCCTCTTCCTCGCCTTCATGCACAGGGGCAAAAGCCACGCACCTTCCCCAGGGGGGGCTCCTCCAGTCTTTCTGTGGGGAAAAGTGACTAGCAGCCAGGTAGCCATCCAGGCATGATATATCTGTCTGCAGAGACATGGGGAAGAGGGTTCTGATGTTGCTCTGGAGAGATGGCCAAGAAGTCTTCTATCGGCATTGGGCCGAGTGCCTCCAGGCCCTCCCCCCCCTCCCCAGCATTTGGGCTCTCCCGCCTGGGTCTCAGCATCTTGGAGGGCTTCTTTCAGGAGATGGCTGCCTTATCTGGGGCCCCCTTCGCTTTATTTATTTATTTATTTTTCACATTTATACCCCGCCCTCCCCATAGGCTCAGGGCGGCTTACAGAGGCGAGGCAGAGCCTTGCCATAATAAAAACATAATATACATAATAAATTTAAAAACATAATACATCTTAAAATTCCTATATAAACAAAGTGCTCAATGATATCATAATCCAAAGATGACGGATTGTGTGTCCGAGTTCCAAGTTGACAGTTTCTTCCACGTTCGGATGTTTCCTCAGGGCTTCATCCAGCCCACAACGGTGGTAGTATAGTGGGGGGGGGCTCCTACTCAAAAGCCTGGCGGAAGAGCTCCGTCTTGCAGGCCCTGCGGAACTGCATAAGATCCCGCAGGGCCCGGATCTCCCCTGGGAGCTCATTCCACCAGGTAGGAGCCGCCACCGAAAAAGCCCTGGTCCTAGTAGCGATTAGTTTGATCTCCTTGGGGCCCGGAATAGCTAGCAAATTTTGGGCCTCTGACCGTAGATGGATCATCAGGGATTGGCAAGAATCGGCACTGAGGTACCGTGGACAGAAACGGGGAAAGGCAGGCTTCTGGGATCCGGACTGGGCTTTAGGCTTGTTTTACACATGCGGGAGATAGGGTTGCCATTCCCTAGTTGGGGGCAAGGTATCTCCTGGTTTTGCGGGCTCCTGCCTACCGCCGGCCAGCTGGCCGGCGAGAGGAAATCTCCCCCAAACAACGGCCTCGCTGGAAATAAACACAACGTGCCTATATCACCCAGAAGTGACATAGGTACATTGGTGATCTGGGGGGGGGGGCACTCTGGTTTTTGGGCAAAACTCTATGGTTTGAGTCTGATTTTACCATAGAGTTTTGCCCAAAAACCAGAGCATCGCCCCTGACCAGCATGCCTCTTTCGCTTCCGGGTGACATAGGCGCGTCTTGTGACATCACTTCCGGCCATGTAGGTACGTCGTGTGACAACATTTCTGGCTCCCGGAACACCCCCCACACACACACCAGCATTTCCAACAGATCTGGCAACCCTAGCAGGAGAACGGGGTTGCCAGGTCCAGGTTGGGAAACTCCTGGGGATTTGGGGGTGGATCCTGGGGAAGGACAGGGACCTCAGTGGGGTACAGTGCCATAGAGTCCACCCTCCAAAGCATCTATTTTCTCCCCGGGACTGATCTCTGTAGATGAGCTGTAATTCTGGGCTGGCATCCCTACAGGAGAACAATGGGCTAGACACCCGAAGTGGCAGGGTGGAGTGCACCCATTCAGACTGCAGAGGGAGGTGATGTCACCTGTAAGCGCCCCCCTCCCCCAAAAACAAGAATTTAAAAATGGTCACATGGAGGGAAAGGTTCTGATCCAGTTCACTCCGTGTGTGCTGGTTCTGTACCTGCAGTGCAGTGTGTGTTTTTAGAGAGATCATTAAAAATGTATTCCCTGTCTATGGTGGATATAGTCCATTCTATCACCCGGGACTCTTATCATCTCATTCCTGCCTTAATCTGTTGAATGCAGAATTGAGGCTGTGTTCCCCCCCCCCCACCTTGCAGACCAGACTGTCCTCGCCCAGGAATCCCCGCCAACACTCACCAAGGGCTTTTAGAGAGCCAGTTTGGTGTAGTGGTTGAGTGCGGGGACTCCAATCTGGGAGAACCAGGTTTGATTCCCCACTCCTCCACTTGCACCTGCGGAGTGCCCTGGGCCGAGCCATAGTTCTGATAAGAGCTGTTCTTGAAAAAGAGCCGATTCTCTCAGAGCTCTCTGAGCCCCACCTACCTCACAGGGTGTCTGCTGTGGGGAGGGGGAGGGAAAGGAGTTTGTAAGCCGCTCTGAGACTCCTTCAGGTAGTGAAGGGCGGGGTATACATCCAATCTCTTCTAATTATTATTTGGTGGTGGGAAGGGCCATCAAATCACAGCCGACTTATGGTGCCCCTGTAAGGTTTTCAAGGAAAGAGACGTTCAGAAGTGCTCGGCCATTGCCTGGCTCTGTGTCACGACCCTGGTATTCCTTGGAGCCGCTCTGAGACTCTGAGTGAAGGGCGGGGTATAAATCCAATCTCTTCTCCTCTTCTTCTTATGTGGCCTTGGGTCAGTCACAAGTTCTTTCAGAGCTGTTCTCCCAAGAGCCGTTTCTGTCAAGAGCTCTCTCGGCCCCACCTACCCCACAAGGTGTCTGTTGTGGGGAGGGGGAGGGGAAGGAGTTTGTAAGCCGCTCTGAGACACCTTTGGGTAGTGAAGGGCAGGGTATAAATCCAATCCTTCTTCTTCTAGAAAGTGGGAGGGGCTAGATGGGGCGTTTGCCCAGCAGTGCTTCTGAATGACTGTGCAGATTAAAAGCCATCTTGTTAAACATGGCTCCTGCCTGAAATGTTGAAGCTTCACTGTTCAGACTTATGTGATCTATAACCTTGCTCCATGACATTCTGTGGTTGGCTCCACTTCCCGTGGCAGCCGTTTTGTGATTGTGCCCACCACCCTGTGTCAGGATCCCCAAAAGGACCCGCAGGCTTTAAAAGGTTGGGGACCCCTGCTGCCTAACCCCTGAGGACTAGTATTCTCCGTGCCTCTTTTAGTTCCCTGTCTTGTTATTTCTCCTTTGGGGAAGGCAGCCTGACCATCCTACAGAGAGGAGAGAGAGAGAGAGAGAGGGAGCCTGTTAGGGTACGTTTTCCCAGCATGCTTTGCTTTGAGCTCTTCCCATCTTAGCCGAGTTGCTGTCGATGCTGCGGACGATGCCGGTGTGTCTTCTTAACCATTCTCCTTCTCCCCCACCCCCCGTCTTCTTTTTTCCCCCCGTGTGTAGATCTCCGGCCTTTGCCCGATGTAGCCATGACGGGGAACTGCACCCGGGAATGCACAGAGTTTGGCCACTCTGACACCTGCTGGATGCCCGGCCAGTCCTCTCCGAGCCGGAGGCCCAAGAATGCCCTCAAACTCTCCACGTTTGTGCCTTATCAAGACAGAGGGAGTCAA
>NW_015169925.1:29049-43578 GCF_001447785.1 Gekko japonicus | reverse complement strand
GCCTGCTCCCCACGTACAGTGCCTTCTCCAACAGTAGCCATGAGCCCTGCAAGGACTCCCCCCTGGAGGAAATCCCTCTCACCCAGACCTCAGACTTCCAGGCAGCCACCACACCATCCTCCCAAACCGCCAAGCGGGAGATCTACCTGTGAGACTGGGGGGAGGGGGGGGACACGGGGACGAGAAAGGTGCCTGCAAAACACACTGCTGAGGCCAGTGTCTGGAAGAAGAAGGGAGGAAGGAAGGAAGGAAGGAACTTTTCAAACTGTGATGCTTTACCGTTTGTGTGGGCAGTTCTGAGCCTGCAGGGTGGGAATGCCTTGCCCAGTCGCCGGGCAGAGGGACACCCTTGGCAACACGTCACGTCCCGGGACAAGAGGCCTGAGACCATCCCGAATGACCAGGCGCTGGAGGCGGGGAGAGCGGGGGCCCGAGTGCGGAGGGCTCGGCCCGTGGCTTCAGGACAGGGGGTGGGGGGAAGGGCTTAGTTACCAAAGGTCCGTGCAGACTGGGTGGAGTCCGTCGGGCGCAGGGCTGGGGGCACCTGGCACAGGGGGAGGGGGAAGCTGCCTCTGTCGTTACTGTAGACTCCTGTAAATATGAACCTTAGGAATGACGTTTGCGTCCTGCCTGATGAAAACTTTTAACCGTCCTTGAAAACAAACAAAAGACACTGAAACAAACAAACAAACAAACAAAAACCCACAGGGAGCAATTCCAGTTTGAACGGTCGGCCACACAGAAGAGCACACGGGAGCCCGTGCTTCCAGCCAGCCCCCCCTCCACCCCCCTCGCCTTTCGCAGTGTAAATAGAGTAGAGACGGGGCACCGGCTTGGGGGGGGGGGAAGAGAGCCTTGACCTGTCGTCGGGACTTGGGGGGGGGTGGCGTTAGGGGCATTAGAGAACTCTGAAACCCAAATCTCTCTTCTGGACTTCAGCAACTCTTCTTCATCAGGCGTGGAGGAGCCCCAGAGCAGGCAGCCGCGGCTTCGGCCGGCCCTCCTGAGTCTCTGCCCCGTGGACACTGGAACTGGGTCAGTGGGAGGGAAGGAGGGAGGGAGGGAAGAGACTGCCGCTCTCCAGGAGGTACAGCCCCCTGCTCCCCAACAGCCCTCACGGCTCACCCGGGGCAGGGGGATTCCCGGGGTGGGGGCGGGGTCTTCTGGGCCCCCGTGCCATGATTCTGGCCTTTGATTTGTCTGCCTGTAAGCCGCCATTGCCTTTGTGAAATGGAGCTTTGACTCAGGGTTGCACTGGGGGCCCCCCGGGCCCCTGGATGCTGGAGTCACACCCCCACTCCCTCCGCCTTCCGACCCCAGGGCCGGCCTCAAGGGCTCCAGTAACTCTCTTCCAGTGCCGGAGGTCTAGCCACAGAGTACCAAACTGCAGGAGCTGCCTTTGGGTCTCGCAGTTCCGGCAGGGCCCCTGAGAACAACCGAGTGACACTTGGCACGATCGGCCCCCAGGGAGGCTCCGGCCAGGCAAGGGAGGGCTCTTTACCCCTTCGGCCGGTCGAGTGAGCTGGATCTGGCATCGCTCTTAGCTGCCCGGATGCCAGGCAGCCTGTGGTCGTGGTGGCCCCTCCCCTGACGCCTGCCCTCCCTGCCAGTGGGTGCCTCTGGGGCCTCGTTCTAATCCCCGTGGCGCTGGGGAGTGCAAAGTTCTCCCCCCACCCACACACACAGTGTCCATTGGTACCTTCTTCAGCCCCGGGGGCTCTGCTCTCTACCCGCCTGGCCCACCGATGCCCCGTTTCTTCGGGTGCCTACATACCCTGGCTCTGGTTCTTCCGACGCCCATCGGGCCTGCTCCCCTTCTTCCGTGTTGCCATGGGTCATGGATGTGTTCTTCCCAGCCATTTTGCAAGAAGCCCTCCGGCCATTCGACTTCCCTTACGATGTCTCTGTTCAGCTTTCTCTGTTGCATGGGTCTGGAGAAGAGGGGAGGGGTGTAGTTAGTTGTCTCGACAGGTATGCTCCTTGCTTGCCTCTTGCAATACGATTGTGTCCGTCTGTGTTTGGAGTCTGGAGTCCAAGCTGGTAGTCAAGACAGGACGGGAGGGGGAGGGAGGGAGGGAGGGGGAGAGCGAGAGAGAGAGATCTCCTGGAACAGCTCAGCTCATCCCCGAGCGAAGGCAGAAGACCAAGGCGGCAGTTAGAAGCTCCGTGACCCTCCTCCGGGTGCTTGGAGGCCCAAAGCCCCTGCTGTGCAGGGAGCTGGAGTACCCCCCCCTCACTGCCTGCTGGGGTGGCAGCAGAGAGCCGGCCAAGAGGTGCCGCGGCGGCACAGAAGGTCGGGGCCCGGGGTTCCTGCGCCAGCACCCCAGTAGGCTCCCCTTGGTGCCTTGCAGCGTGCACGAGAGCAAAGGGCTTCCTCGCCTGCCCTCCACACCCGCTGAGGCTTGGGCGTTCTCTTGCAATGGCGGGTTCTTCCCACACCCGCATGGGGGGCCGGCCCTTGGACCTCTCCGGTAGTCCGATGGTCATGGGCTTCCGATGGCCCTGCCTCTAAGGAGAAACGCCACAGCACCGCCCCGCCCCACCTCATACACGGTCCAATAGTGCCCCTGTAAGGCGAGGAAGGGGCGGGACCCTCTGACCCGCTGCTTCTCAATGGTTACTTCCCGGCCGTGGAAGGACAGGAGGACAGGCTTGCAGGCAAGGTGGGGGGGGGGGATCTGATCCCCAGGTAGGATCACAACCTTTTGTGCTCCATAGACGAGCCCTTGTGTGACACGGCATTCGGCCTGCCCTCTCAAGCAGAAGGGCTCCGTCAGCTGACCACAGGTTGGGGGGGTGACCACCAGGCAAGAGGCCGGCCCGGCCCTGTCCCGTCACAGTGGGCACCGCAAGGGGGGCCGTGGCCGTAACACCCCTCAGATCAGGGCAGGTGCCGTTCGAGTCACCAACTCTGGCTTGGGAAATCCCTGGATAGTTTTGGAAAGGGAGGGTCATGCGATGGCACAGAGACCACTCTCCAAAGCTGCCATTGCCTTCTGAGGCCACGGTCCTTTGTAGCCTGGAGTTCCGTTGGAATTCTGGGAGAACTCCAGACTCCACCTGGAGGATGGCAACCAGGGCTATTTTGGGGCAGGAACGCACAGGAACGGAGTTCCGGCTGGCTCCCGAGTTGGCCACACCCAGCAGGAACTCATTAGCATAATAGGCCACACCCAAGAGCAGGAACTCATTAGGATTGGCTACATTAGGGGTGTGTGGCCTAACATGCAAAGGAGTCCCTGCTACAAAAAAAGGCCCTGGGTTTTGACAACAAACAAGGTCAACAGAATAAGAAGCAAAAGGTGGGTGTGGCTGGATGACCACACTTCTGGCAACAGGGGGCTGTGACCTAATATGCTAATAAGCTGTGGTGTCAGGGTGTGGCCTATTATGCTAATGAGTTCCTGCTGGGCTTTTTCTACTAAAAAAAGCCCTGATGGCAACTGTACATGCCGTTGCCCAGGCATGTGAGCCATTCTTCTTCCTCTGCTGGCGAGGCCAAGGCCAGCGGTCAAGTTAAGCCACAAGGTACTGGCTCCCCGCTGCTATCCCAGGAAGGAGAGGAAGTCTTCAGTCTCTTTCACCTAGATTCCACCTCTCTCCCTGGGGGCTGAAGCAAGGGGGCTGGAGGGAGGAAAGGGGCCACAGGACGTGCTTCCCCAGGAGAGGGGTGCTTCAGGATGTTGCCGCCTCCACGTACGGGAGAAGAGGGGAGAGCGCCACTGCAGTGGGTGGCCAGGGTGCCACCCTGACGTTGCCATGGGATGGGTGCGTCCTTCAAAGGCCCCGATACCACCCGGAGCAGCTCGTTTTGCACAATTCAAAGCCAGAAGGAGGGATCCTACATGCACAGGGGGGTGGGGGTGGGGTGAGGGGCAGGGGTGCTCGAAGGGTCCTGGCCTAGAGAAGCACATGGAAAGGGCACCCGAGCGCTGCACTAGGACAAGCCAGGGGTAAAACCAAAGGTGGGCGGCCGGGCACAGGCCAGCTGCGTGTGGGGACAGAGCCAAGCGACCCCTTTGTAGCTCTTCGTGTTGGTTCTATTTATACAAGATTTCAGTTTCCTTGCTTGTGATGCCTTGTTTTTTGTACAGTTTTATGTACATGCAGGTGTAGCTTTTTCTAAAAAGAAAAAAGAGGAAAAAAAAGAAGGAGGAATCCTGTGGCAGAATACAAGAGTGCCCCACTATTTTTCAGATGGTGACCTACGTCTAGGCGCTGCCGCCTCTCCTCTCTCCTCTCCTCTCTCTCTTTCTCCCCCTCCGTCTCTCTCCCTCTCTCTCCTCTCTCTCTTGCTAAGGTTGTATTGCTCTCCATGTGATGGTGCATTTCCCTGACACTGGGAGGGAAGGCTTTGGGCCCTGGGCTGGGGTGGGGAGGGGTGGGGTTGGTCCTTCCCAGGGGCCCGTGAGCACAATTGATTCCCTTGTAATCCCTTTCTGTTTGGAGCCGTGAGCATGACGCCTCGTGAGCCCTGTTCTGTTCTCTTCCCTTCTTGTTTGTTTGCTGAGCTGTCGGATGATGAATTTCCACTGTAATTAACCCTCCCAAAGCTTTACAATAAAAGTGTGAAAATCGTCTGGCCCGAACTGACTTCTTGGCCCTGCAGACCAGCGAGCTGGGGTGCCCCAGCTGGGGGCGCTAGAAAGTGGGGCGTAGAGTGGGGACCATGCCTTCAGCCCTCAGCAATGCGGGGGGGGGGACGCCCCTCTCTTTCCCGTCGACTTTGACCTGTGTTCCCTACCCTCTCCGCAGCAAAGAGGACCAAAGAGTAGATTAAACGCACAGCAAGTGTTATTCTGTCCTGACCTGGATAGCCCAGGCTGGCCCGATCTCATTGGATCTCGGAAGCTAAGCAGGGTCGGCCCTGGCTGGTATTTAGATGGGAGACCTCCAAGGAATACCAGGGTCGTGACACTGAGGCAGGCAATGGCCGAGCACCTCTGAACGTCTCTTTCCTTGAAAACCTTACAGGGGCACCATAAGTCGGCTGTGATTTGACGGCCCTTCCCACCACCAAATGAGAAGAAGAAGAAGAAGAAGAGATTAGGTTTATACCCCGCTTTTTTTTCCCTACCCAAAGGTGTCTCAGAGCGGCTTACAAACTCCCTTCCCCTCCCCACAACAGACACCCTGTGAGCAATGTTCCCTCTAATCTGTGGAGTCTTGTGAGCAAAAATGTTACTTTGTGAGCTACTGTCGTTAAAGTTGTGAGCAAGCAATTCGACTACTGCATAAATTAGTTTGCTCTGGAGGCATTCTTCCTGAGCTGAGAGAAAAATGTGTGAGCCAGAGGCTAAAAACCTGTGAGGTGGCTGGGGCTGAGAGAGCTCTGGCAGAAACTGCTCTTTTTCAAGGACAGCTGTGCCAGGGCTATGGCTTGCCCAAGGTCATCCAGCCAGGTGCAACTGGAGGAGTGGGGAATCAAACCAGATCAGAGTCCACACACTTAACCACGACACCAAACTGGCTCTAGATTGGGGGTGGCCACAAAATGGAATTAATCAGATTTGATGATACGGTTGTTGTTTTTTAAAAGTAAGCCATTATACAGCACTTTTGAGTTTTCCAAGTGCTTCATAGAATCCTTGTAGCAATCCTGTAAGCCAGTCGGTATTTGTCTTATATGTTTATCTCCCTCCTTTTTCCTAACGGGGGACCCCAGGCAGCTTACCTCATTCTCCTCTCCTCCATTTTATGTGCACAACAGCCCTGTGAGGCAGGTTAGGCTGAGAGTGTGTGACTGGCCCAAGGTCACCCAGCAAGCTTCCATGGCACCAGTGGAGATTCAAACTGGGCTCTCCCAGATTCTAGTCCGACGGCTTAACCCCTATACCCCATTCATATCAAGGGTCTGCAGACATGCTCCTGCTGCCCCCATGAACTCCTTCAGCCCATAGAAGACGTGTGGGCCTCCCTGAGCTTGGAGGAGAATAATTAATAATTCTTAGCGTATGACATTGTGTGTAGAATAGCCAGGAGATCCTAAGATTGTCTTGCAGTCGGGAGGTCTAGCTCTTCAGTGTTATGCACCAATAGGCAATGAGCTAGATTCATTTTTAAGGCGAGAGACATTTCAGAGGTGGTCTGCCATTGCCTCCCTCTGCATCACAACCCTGGTGTTCCTTGGAGAAGAGGGTGGGGATCTCACAGTTATGTGGGTCCTCAGAGGTCCAAGTTGTAACCCCCCCTTCCCCCTCAGAGGAGAGGCTAGTGGTAGTGTATTGGAAACAGCTACATGAATCGCTCCATTAACTCCCCATGTTAAGCTTGGGCCAGGGAAACTCTCCTCAGAGCTAACTTGCTATTGGTCGCTCCACAACAGCGGCCAATCAGGACTCTACTAATTCCCCGAGTGGAAAGAACTCTCATTGGTCCTTATCTGCACAACCTCATTGGTTGTTAATTGTAAATAGGCGTGGCTATGCTAGCCCGGGAATGTTTAAAAGGAGCCTAGCTCCCAATGTTAAGCTGTTCTGGTTATGAATGCTTTAAGCACTTGTTCGTTACTTCACTAGTGGTGGTGGGCAAGCACTCCTTTTGGATGGCCCCCAAGGCCAGCCAAACTGGCAGGATCCTTGTCCCCATGTTGCATAGGGGGGTGGAGGGGGGGAGAATGAAGCTAAGAGCAACAACTTCTTTGAAGCCTCAAGGAGTCTATGGCGGTGCCCTGAGCTCTTGGGATCTTGCCATCTTGGGGCTGCCCCGGGTCATATTGTACACCTCCGGCCCAAGGCTCCCTCTAAGCTGTGGAGTCTTGTGAGCAAAAATTCTATTTTGTGAGCTTCTGGCATTAAAGCGAGTGAGCGTTCTAGCCGCTGCATCAATTAGTTTGCTCTGGAGCCCTCCTTCCTGAGCGGAGACAAAAACGTGTGAGCTGGAGGCTGAAAAACTGAGCTAGCTCACACTAACTCAGCTTGGAGGGAACACTGCGAGTCTGGTCGTATTGTACACTGCACTCAAGTTTAAACATATCGTCTAGGACATAAATGCTGGCGCTTCTAATGGAACTGGTTTCCAAGTTGGCATAGCTAGGAGCCCAGCCTATTTAGAAGCCAGTTGGGCTAGTTGGAAAGAGAGAGAGGGCTGACATCCACGGATGTCAGAAGGGATTCTTCGGTGGTGCATGTGCACAGATTTGAACGCTTGAAACGTGGGGAAGTGTTGTGCCTACCACAGAGAGACGGCCACGGGTCGGAATGAACAGGCTGGAACCTGGAGGCCGAGAAGGGCAGGCTGGAGGCAGGCATCCAGGCCAGAAGCAGTGGGTCTCTGGACGGAGCAGCGGGGAGGACCTCGCGGGACCCTCACCCAGGAAGCTAAGGAGCATGTGCCATGGTCAGGTGTTTTGGGAGGCAGGGCTGTTGGTGCCTGATGGACTCCCAGGTGTAAAGGTGCCCAAGTCTGATTCGTCCCTCGCAACGGAAGCGGAGCACTGCCTGAGAATTGCTTCTTGTCCCTTCTGACCCATCTGGACTACTTTGTCCCTCCACTGACCCATTGCTGATTTTCCCCACCCTTTTGCATGTGGCATCTGGAAAAGGATGGAAGTGGACTCCAGCGTGCTGAAATCGGGGGTTGCTCCTCAGAAGGAAGAGCACAAAAGAGGAGATGTGACTCACACACGGGGTGGGGGAGAATAAAGGACCAGAATAGCTACTGGCTGGGGCGTGAAGAGAACTGCTCCTCTGCTAAAGGCTGGGAGATGTTGGGAATCCCAATCAGAGACAAATTCAGAAAGGGGGGACGGCGGATGATTTGCTCCTTCAAATTTATTCCGTGTGGATTCGTAATTGTGTTCTTGTGTATAACCTCACAGCAGCCCTGTGAGATTGATGAGACCCTTGCTTCTGTTTTGCAGAAGGTACACTCAGGCTGAGAGGGACTCAGTCAGAGGACCTGCATCCAGATTTCATGGATCCAAGTAGCTTTCTACAGCACCGTTTTTGGCAGAATCCTGCATCCTGTTTTGCCCACCTCGGCCAAAGTCCCAGCACAGGTCCATCTGTCGCAGATTCTGCACTAACATTGCTCTGTGATTTGTTTTTATTCTTCTAAAATCTTCGCCTCTGGACCACAAGAAGCTTCAAGTTGGAATATTAGTTGTGCATCGCACCCAATACTAATCAAATTCTGGGTCAGGAATTCATGCAAAATCTCAGTGATTGTTAACAATAATAACACTTAATCTCTATATCACACTTCAAGAGTGTTCAGCAGTCTTCATGTATGTTACTTTTTCTCCTTTGGGTGAGGGATGCTTTGATTTTTTACAAGTAAGATGTTGAAAAACTGGCCGTTCCTTCTTGAATGAGGAATCTTTCAGGATCACGATTTAAGGGGTGAATTAGATCCTGTGGAGTGGTTCTGCTATCCAGTAATTAATAATTATCATATGGAATTGTGTGTCATATAGCCAGGAGATCCTAAGATTGTCTGGCAGCCTGAAGTTTTAGCACTTTTAGCCTTATGCACCACTAAATGTGAGCAAGGCTTATTTTTTTTATAGAAAGTTGAATGAAATAAATAAATTTGGGAGCTGAGAGAGCTCTGGAAGAACAATGACTGGCCCAAGGTCGCCCGGCTGGCTTCATGTGGAGGAGTGCAGAATTGAACCTGGTTCTCCAGATTAGAGTCTGTCGCTCTTGACCGCTACACCACGCTGGCTCTTGTTCTGCTAACTGCTGTTCATTCTTCAAGCACTAGGGGCCTTCTGCCAGTGGAAGCCCCAAAACACAACTTCAGTCACTGGAAAAGAGCACCTCCATGGACAGGAAGGATTCCGCCAAGGCCTGGCAGCCACCAATTGACGCATCCGCTGATCTCATGATCTTGAGACCTTCTCCTTTGTGCATTTGCACAACTGACAGCAATCATCTGTAGCCATCATGAGAAAACATCCTCATATTGTCCCGAGAAGGCTCTGCCTGTGTCCGTGTGTGTGTGTGTGAAAGAGAGACAGTACCATTGGTCCACGCCAGTGTTCCCTCTAAGCCAAGTTAGTGTGAGCTAGCTCACTGTTTTTTAGCCTCCGGCTCACACATTTTTGTCCTAGCTCAGGAAGGACGGCTCCAGAACAAACTAGTTTATGCAGCAGCCCAATCGCTCGCTCACAGCTTTAATGCCAGGAGCTCACAAAGCAGAATTTTTGCTCAGAAGACTCCACGGCTTAGAGGGAACTTTGGTCCACGCATGTGAAAGGTTAAAACTGGAGTTCCCAGACAGCAGTGTGAGAATGTGTAACTTATTTGGGATCCAATTTAGAGCACTTTGGCTAACCCTAACAAGCTCAGCTTTGGGCATCAGGCAGGCACAGTGGCCAGGTGGCACTACCAGGGTGGCAAAGTACACAGCTGTCCCTTCCAGTGTTCCCTCTAAGCTGAGTTAGTGTGAGCTAGCTCACAGTTTTTTAGCCTCCAGCTCATACCTTTTTGCCTTCGCTCAGGAGGGATGGCTCCAGAGCAAACTAATCTATGCAGTAGCCAAATCACCTGCTCTCAACTTTAATGCCAGTAGCTCACAAAGTAGAATTTTTGCTCACAGGACTCCACAACTTAGAGGGAACATTGGTCCCTTCACGTGTGTGCACAGCCCAGCAGACTCAAGTCCACTGAGAAGAGTTTCCCTTTTGTAACCTGATAGGGTTTGGTTGTGTTTTTTTTTTCCCCTTGGGAGAGGAACAGCGACAGGGACTGAAATGTGTTTGGAGAACAGGTTTGCGCAAAACAATGCAGAATAAATTCCATGTGTTCCAAAAAAGGGAACAGTTTTTTCCAGTATTTGAGGGGATGGCTTCACAACTTGTGAGTCAAGCAAAGGAGTGATTTTGCCCTTTCTACTTTTGGAATTGTCAATTATTCAGAAATTCCAGCATATTTGTAAAAGAAATCCAAGGACAAAGGCCTGTCTTTCACTGCCATAGTGAAAACCAGGGGTCATTTCCTGCGGGAGCGCACAGGAGTGGAGCTCCAGCAGTAAGGAGCCCAGGGGGCGGGCACATGCAACAAGCCCCGCCCCCTGCTCCCAGCAGCCCTCAGTCGGGCCACGAGGAGCAAGAAGCAGCCAGGTAAGTAGCAGAGCCACCCCCCGGCCCGCCTTCAGGTACAAGCTCTCCCTCCTCTGTGAGGACAGATCTGCACATCCCCCCCCCCATAGCTAGCAATCCAAAACAGTCCAGTGGAGCCAGAGCAGTGGGTGTTGCCTTCTGACATACTTCCAGTGATGTCAGGGAGTGTGGCATATGCAAATAAGTTATGCTAATAGGTCATGCTAATGAGCTCCTGCACCTCTTTTTCTACAAAATGACCCCTGGGAAAACTAAAAGCTGAAAGTTCTTTTTCCACGAAATGACCCCTGGTGAAAACAAAAAGCTGAAAGTAAGCCGGTACGCCATACGTGCAAGGAGATGGGCGAGTCCCGGTCCACGGCAGCCTTTGAGAGGCTCAGCAGAGGCTGTTGAGTGGTCTGGGGGACGGGCCAGGCATGAGCCAGTCCACTGGGTGCTGTGCCACAGAGAGGGGGCCAGTTTGCCGTGGAATTGATCCGCTCTCCTAGGTGAAGACCTGCTTGAATCCTTCCTGGCATGACAAGAAGTCACTTTTGTCTGAGTGCTGCCATGTGGCTTCTATGAAGTAACACAACTGTTGTTTATCATTCCGTGAGTTTGCTTCCACACTCAGGTTTTGCTCTGGTGTGGCATCCAAGCTAGAGTTTTCGGGGTTTTTTGGTCTGGGAATTTACTTGGGTGAGAAATGAAATGTGGAGTGTTGTCAGTCCCTCAATGCCGGTGCTTTGGGGGGCTGCGACAGGGGGAAGCCTCGGCCTCTGAGCCTTCTGGGGACGTCCAGTTGCCTGCTTGTGAAGCAGGAGGCTGGGCTAGACAAACCAAGGCTCTGCTCCAACCGGGCTGCTCTTGCTTTCTTGAGAGTGTGAAAGGCGGGCCGTAAATGCTTGAAACAATCTTCTGCAGACCTCTTACTGGTATGAGGATGAGACTGGAGGTAATCTCTTGAGACATGGGGGTGAGGAATCTGTTTATCTTCAACAAGCAAGGTTGCCAGCTCCAGGCTGGGAAATACCTGGCGATTTGGGGGGGGGTGGAGCCTGAAGAGGGCGGGGTTTGTACTTCAATGAGGTAGAATGTCATACAGCAGCCATTTTCTCCTGGGGGATCTGGGTCTCTGCTGCCTGGAGATCAGCTGTAACCCCAGGAGATCTCCAGCCACCACCTGGAGGATAGCATCCCTGTCAACAAAGCAGGGGAGAAATCATTACAATGGGCTTATACCCAGGTAGCCTTGACCTGGATAGCCCAGCCTAGCCCAGCCTTATCAGATCTTGGAAGCTAAGCCGTGTCGGCCACGGTTAATATTTAGATGGGAGACCATCAAGAACTACTAGGGTCGCTACGGGGAGGCAGGCCATGGCAAACCACCTCTGAACATCTCCTGCCTTGGAAACCCCATGAAGGGTCACCATAAGGGAGGGGCAACTCAATGGCAAAAACCAACCCACCGATGAATGTGCCCTGAACTGCAGCCTTAGAGCAAATCCAGTGCTTTTTAAGACGCTGAGATGGAACAGGGGTCTGTCTCTGGCTTGGCTCACTACCTGGAATGTGGGTTGCCTTTGTTGTCCTCTCCTTCCCCTGGGTTTTGAAGCCTTTATGTGTTTATTGCAATATCTATCTACCGCCTTTCTATTGTGGCTCCAGGTGGCTTTGATCTGATGGCATTTGCTTTGTAGTCTATGAGGACCCCAGTGGATTGCAGTGGCCAGCTGCTCCTAGGCCCTGGTTTTACAGCCTGCCAATTGGGGGCAATAGAAGGGGAAGGGCCCCGGGGTCATGGCCAGAACCACAGAACAAACTGTGAAGCTTGGAGCAGGGGGGGGGGGTTGGACCATTTGCGAGTCCACAGGCACTTAAAGAATTATCATTCTGTTCCTCTTTGTCATTATGTATTTTCTCGATGGACGGATACTAATAGGGGCCCTCGTACTCAAAAGGGTTGGGAATCGCAGAGTTGGAATACAAAGCAGAGGTGTTGAGGACCCATAGCAAGCATGGAGCTGCTATGAAGACTTATTTACTTCGTTTATTTGCTTCATTTGTTACCCGTCTTTCTTGCGCAAAAGAGAGGCGGATTAGTAAAATAGAGATATTACCAAAAACAAACTCAAATCAGCCAGCAAGGAGATCTGGTCAACAACGCAAAGGGAGCTGTCCAAGGCCTGACATCCCATAATGTATAAAGCGGGTCCAAAGGTAGAAGACCATGCAGTAAGAGAAAGGCATCCCCTACAACAGACATCGCAATAGACGACAATCACACTTCCTGATAAAAACAGTCTCCCCAGCTAGTCCATTCTCCTACCATTCTGAGCCCTTCGTAAAAAATGCCCTCCTGAACAATTCTGTTTTGCACATTCTTCTGAATGGGAGAAGTGAATGGGAGATTCCTGACCTCCTCCGGCAGGCCGTTCCACAAGGCGGGAGCCACTGCAGAGGATGGGCAGGAACAGGCCGCTGCCGATCTTATCCCCTTGTGGAGTGGCGCCTTTGGAAGGCTTTGATAAGTATTTAAAAGCCAGATATAAAGGCTACCTGTTCTAGAATTGCGACGAGGTTACAGGTTATCCTTGAGACGATCCACGTGGTTTCAATGCATTCCCTTGTCAAAACAAAAACAAGGACATTGGAAGATTAATAAATCTTCACTTCTAGAGAAGAGCGAAGCCACACGTTTCATTCCTGTCCCAGACAGGTGTGGAAATGGTAAGTGACAGCCCCTGCCTTAACTCCCAGCGCCATGGAAACTTTCTTCACCAGAGTTGCCAGCTCCAGTTGGTTAAATATTTGGGGGTGTGGAGCCGGGAGAGGGAAGGGACCTCCGCAGGGTACGATGCCACAGGGTCCACCCTCCAAAGCAGCTATTTTCTCCAGCTGAACTGATCTTTGTCATCTGGAGAACAAGTGTAATGGCAGGAGACCTCCGGGTACCACCTGGAGGCTGGCAACCCAAGTCTCCACATGGATGCCTCCTCGTGGGTGCCCTCTCTAGCCCAAATGAAAACATGGAAGGAAAGCTGAGGGTCTATATGAAGCAAGGGGGGCCACTGCCCCCCCCCCCCGAGTGCTCTGACTTCAGCACTAGACCCAACATGCAGAGGGAGGATCAGAGATCATGGGCACATGTTAAGAACATAAGAGATGCCAATGTTGGATCAGGCCAAAGGCCCATCTAGTCCAACACTCTGTATCACACAGTGGCCAGAAATACCAGTGCCATCAGGAGGTCCACCAGTGGGGCCAGGACACTAGAAGCCCTCCCACTGTTGACCTCCCCAAGCACCAAGATGACAGAGCATCACTTGCCCCAGAGTCCCTGTCTATACTTTGTGGCTAATAGCCACTGATGGACCTCTGCTCCATATGCTTATCTAATTCCCTTTTGAAGCCGTCCATGCTTGTAGCCACCACCACTTCCTGTGGCAGTGAATTCCAAGTGTTAATCACTCTTTGGGTGAAGAAGGACTTCCTGTTATCCGTTCTAACCCGACCGCTCAGCTATTTCGTGGAGTGCCCACGAGTTCTTGTATTGTGATGACCTCCTGAACAATTCTGTTTTGCACATTCTTTGGAATGGGAGAAGCGAATGGGAGATTCCTGCCCTCCTCCGGCAGGCCGTTCCACAAGGCGGGAGCCACTGCAGAGGATGGGCAGGAACAGGCCGCTGCCGATCTTATCCCCTTGTGGAGTGGCGCCTTTGGAAGGCTTTGATAAGTATTTAAAAGCCCGATATAAAGGCTACCTGTTCTAGAATTGCGACGAGGTTACAGGCTATCCTTGAGACGATCCACGTGGTTTCAATGCATTCCCTTGTCAAAACAAAAACAAGGACATTGGAAGATTAATAAATCTTCACTTCTAGAGAAGAGCGAAGCCACACGTTTCATTCCTGTTCCAGACAGGTGTGGAAATGGTACATGAAAGCCCCTTGCCTTAACTCCCAGGGCCATGGAAACTTTCTTCACCATCCCCACCAGAGTTGCCAGCTCCAGTTTGGGAAATACCTGGATATTTGGGGGTGTGGAGCCGGGAGAGGGAAGGGACCTCCACAGGGTACGATGCCACAGGGTCCACCCTCCAAAGCAGCCATTTTCTCCAGCTGAACTGATCTTTGTCATCTGGAGAACAATTGTAATGGCAGGAGACCTCCGGATGCCACCTGGACGCTGGCAACCCAAGTCTCCACACGGATGTCTCCTCGTGGGTGCCCTTTTCTCTAGCCCAAATGAAAACTGGACCCAACATGCAGAGGGAAGATCAGAGATCATGGGCACATGTTAAGAACATAAGAGAAGCCAATGTTGGATCAGGCCAGTGGCCCATCCAGTCCAACACTCTGTGTCACACAGTGGCCAGAAATACCAGGTGCCATCAGGAGGTCCACCAGTGGGACCAGGACATTAGAAGCCCTCCCACTGTTGCCCCCCCCTCCCAAGCACCAAGAATACAGGGCATCACCT
>NW_015169925.1:6717-28798 GCF_001447785.1 Gekko japonicus | reverse complement strand
AGGGAGAAAAGTACCTCTTTCTCTACCTGCTCTCTTCCATGCACAATCTTCTAAACCTCGATCATGTCACCCCCTCAGCTGTCGTTTCTCCAAGCTAAAGAGCCCCAAGCGTTTTAACCTTTCTTCATAGGGAAAGTGTTCCGACCCTTTTATCATGCTAGTTGCTCCTTTCTGCACTTTTCCCAATGCTGTCATATCCTTTTTGGGGTGTGGTGACCAGAGCTGTTGGTGCATCAGATAGGGTTGCCAGGTGGTCCCCCTTAGCCACCTGTGAAATAGGGTTGCTAGCTCCCGGTTGGGAAACTCCTGGAGATTTGGGGCTAGATCCTTGGCCAGATAGGATCCTCAGTAGGGGTACAATGCCATAGAGTCCACCCTCCACAGCATCAATTTTCTCCAGGGGAACTGATCTCTGCAGTCTGGAGATGAGCTGTAATTCTGGCGGGTCCCCAGGCCCCACCTGGAGGCTGGCAACCGTGGGTATTCCTAGCACTGATTCTCTCCTGCAAAGCCCAGTACCAGGCCAGGTGCCCAGCCCACTCCCAATTGCTGTGTGGAAAAGAAGTGCTTTAAGAACATAAGAGATGCCAATGTTGGATCAGGCCAAAGGCCCATCCAGCCCAACACTCTGTATCACACAGTGGCCAGAAATACCAGGTGCCATCAGGAGGTCCACCAGTGGGGCCAGGACATTAGAAGCCCTCCCACTGTTGACCTCCCCAAGCACCAAGATGACAGAGCATCACTTGCCCCAGAGTCCCTATCTATACCTTGTGGCTAATAGCCACTGATGGACCTCTGCTCCATATGCTTATCTAATTCCCTTTTGAAGCCGTCCATGCTTGTAGCCACCACCACTTCCTGTGGCAGTGAATTCCATGTGTTCATCACTCTTTGGGTGAAGAAGTACTTTCTTTTATCTGTTCTAACCCGACCGCTCAGCAATTTCATGGAGTGCCCACGAGTTCTTGTATTGTGAGAAAGGGAGAAAAGTACCTCTTTCTCTACCTGCTCTTTCCCATGCATAATCTTATAAACCTCAATCATGTCACCCCTCAGCCGTCGTTGCTCCAAGCTAAAGAGCCCTAAGCGCCTTAACCCTTCCTCATAGCTTTGTAAGGGTGGAGAGAGAGCCCAGCTCAGCTCTCTCCTGCACAGCACGCAATCTGCATGCAGACGGCGCCAGGTGCAGTGGCCAGCAATAATGCATCCGTGATTGCCTGTGATGGTCCAACAGTGTCTCTCGACACATGGACAAGATGACCTACCTTGTCTCGACCTGAGGGAAAGATTTAGTCCTGCGTGGCTTGTGTTTCCCTGACCAAAAGCTGAAAGATATGAGAGCTTCTTCCTTGTGCCCTAAGAACTTGTACTCCCTTGTGAGTGGGTCCCCTCTGTGGAAGGCCCGTAGCTACAGTGGGTCATTTCGGGGCTCTGCCCCCTCAAACGTGAGGCATGCTCCAAAACAGCTGCTGCCCCTCCTCCTCCCTCCCGTAACATTAAAAGGGCCCTCCAGCTGATTGGCGGGAGCATGTGGCCCACTGATCAGCTGGAAGGCCCTTTAAATCTTGCAGCTGCCCCTCTCCCTTCCCTCCTCCAAGATTTAAAGGGCCCTCCAGCTGATCTGCAGGCCCTTTAAATCTTTCAGGAGGTGAGGGAGAGGGGCAGCCACCGGCCGCACACCTTCTCTAAACTCCAAGTGGCTGTTTTGCTGCTTGGAGATCAGGGGCATGCAGCTCCCGCTAGAAAAACAGCATTCAAAGGGTTGCTTGTGCCTGATCTCCAAGCGATGAAATCGCCGCTTGGAGTTAAGGTAAGGTGTGTGGCCGCCCCTCCTCCTCCCCTGCTGCCCCACAAAATTTCCCCATGCCCCAACCACCCAAAACATTTGGCTATGGAGCTGCTCTGGGGCCAGTCCTGATCTTCCTGCTTCCAAAAGGAAGAAAATACAGTCTAGCCTTTTGGCTGTCCCAGTCTCTGTCTCTTTAGGCGTGACATTCTGGCAAGGTGTTAAATAGCAAGCCTTTTGTCTTGCTCTGGCCAGATCCATTTGCATAATGGAGCCATGGAGTGCTCTGTGCTTGGAGGTTTAGCAGCTCATTCCCCCATCACCTTTCTTCTTGGACAGCTATGAACTCGTAGCTGGATCCCAACTCACAGACTGTAGTCCCAGTGGATGAATTACAAGGGTGGAGGGCATTTCTTCACATCCTGCGTTTGAGAAAGCTTCCAAATAGATGGCTTCCAAGTTCCAACGTAAACACTGTGGGCACAATCCACCCAGAAGTGCTTCATGTGCCCCTTTCACTCATGGGCTCCTCCCATTCACTTCTGCAGAACTTCAGCAGAGCCCCTTCTAAATGGATTGTCTCCTGTGTGCAAAAGCCATTTTCTGATGATTGACACCATGTCAAGACATCCAGACACAGAGATATAGTGGGAAGAGTTCAGAGTGCCACCCTCCTTCAAAGAAATTCTGGATAGCCTCTGGCTATGGGGAGCTTTGGAGCCGATGTTAATGATCCCCACAGAAAGGGACCAAAGTTCCCTCCATTGCAATAGCCAAGATTTTTACGCCAGGGTTCTCTGACATCTTAGCATTTAGCATCGAACCATGTGCAATGTACTGAGAGCACCAGAGAAAGTCAGGCCCATGAAGATAAGATAGGTCATCTGTCAGATAGGGGAGAATATGCCTGCCATTCTCCCGTGGGGATCCTACAACTTGCACTAATTGCTGTTTTCTGGCCATTCTCTCTCCGGCAGTAGTGATAAATGAACTCTCCGGGTACAAAGCACCAGAACGGTCCCGCACTTACTTCAGTAGCAGAAGCCAAGAACTGAAAGGCCCCGGTAATGGTTCTGATCCTTCTGGGAAGAGGAAATAGCACTTTGATTTCAAGTGTGATGGGAAAGGAACAAAAAAAACCCTGCACACAGCAAGGAGTCCCACTTGTTACCCTTTGAAAGCTACATACAAACGTTCACACAATGATGCCAAATCCCTTCCAGGCACAGAGCACACCATTTCCCATCTTAATTTCAAATTTCCCTCCAAAGCCCGGAGCTTATTTAGAAGTCATAGCTTGGCCTCTAGGTAAAATACGGGGATTCTGCCAATAGTAAGCATCTGTGTCGTGATAGTGAAGCCTCTGACAGAGCTCTGCTTGATTGGCTGAGTTTGCAGGGTGACACGGAATGTCCATAAACATTCCAGCCTTTCAGAATGAAAGGCTGCTGTCCATATTCTACAAGGGAAGGTGTGTGGGTATTTGTTTACAACATTTGCATCAGCCCTCTGCACAATAAAGCGCTTGAGGTGGCTCACATCAATTTAAAGCAATGAATGCGCAATTGAAACGAAACGAGCAAGTGTCGGATAAAAGCGCTATAAAAATTAGTGCACGCTAAAGCCCACCTGTAAGAAAAACGGCCGTATAACTGCTTCTTGCTCTGACTGAGGGCTGCTGGGAGCAGGGGGTGGGGCTTGTTGCATGTGCCCGCCCCCTGGGCTCTTTACTGCCGGAGCCCGGCTCCTGTGCGCTCCTGCAGGAAATGACCCCTGGTGGTATCCAGTAGCTGACAAGTAGGTTCGTGCATCCCTCCGGTGGTCTGCTCCAAAACTTTTTAACCATCCGGACTTTGGACTGAGCCAGCTGGTGGAGATCTCTTAGAACAGGTAAAATATGATTCTCATAACCATCACCTGTGAGCAGCCTCAGTAGTACATTTGAACTAGCTGAAGCTGCTCAACAATTTTCAAGGGAAGCCCCCCTGTAGAATGCATTGCAGTAATCCATCCTGGATGATGAAGAAGAAAGCTGGTGAAGGGGCTCTTCTTCCTATCCTACCTAATGGATGCTCAGTACTGTCCCAGGGTTACAACAACTCTGCACTTTGGGGCAGCCCCAGCAGTGCAGAAGAAGAAAGATAGGTTTTTATACCCCACTTTCCTCCATCCTATGGAGCTGTGGTGGCTCAAGTGGTTAAGATGCTGAACTGCAGGCTGTGGAAGGTCAGTAGTTCAGCAGTTCGAGACCCGGGTGCCGCATGATGGAGTGAGCTCCCATCTCTAGTTCCAGCTCCTGCCAACCTCGCAGTTTGAAAGCAAGAAATTGCAAGTAGATAAACAGGTACCACTTCGGTGGGAAGGTGACAGCATTCCGTGTGCCTTGGTGTTTAGACATGCCGGCCACATGACTACGGAAATGTCTTCGGACAGCGCTGGCTCTTCGGCTTTGAAACAGAGATGAGCACCGCAACCCTAGAGTCGGACTCGACTGGCTTTCGAGCAAGGGAACCTTTACCTTTACCTTCCTCCATCCTAAGGAGTCTCAAAGGGGCTTACAATCCTTCCCTTCCTCTCCCCACAACAGGCACCCTGCGAAGTAGGTGGGGCTGAGAGAGCTCTGAGAGAACAGTGACTGGCCCAAGGTCACTCAGCAGGCTTCATGGGGAGGGGGGGAATCAAACCCATTTCTCCAAACTGGAGTCCGCCACTCTTAACCACTACACCACACTTGATGTAATCAATGTACAGACAACTGTGGCCAGATCAGCTGATTCTGTTGAAAAATGGTGGCGGCTTCGAGCATGGACAGCTTCAAGAGGGAATTAGATAAGCATATGGAGCAGAGGTGCATCAGTGGCTATTAGCCAGAAGGTATTGATAGGAAATCTCGGTCTGGGGCAAGTGATGCTCTGTAGTCTAGGTGCTGGGGGGGGGGGGCACCTGTGTCCTGGCCCCACTGGTGGACCTCCTGATGGTACCTGGTATTTTTGGCCACCGTGTGACAGAGTGTTGGACTGGATGGGCCTTTGGTCTGATCCAACATTGGCTTCTCTCAGGGCTTTTTTTTAAAGAAAAAGCCCAGCAGGAACTCATTAGCATAAAAGGCCACACCCAACAGCAGGAACTCATTAGAATATTAGGCCACACCCATGACAATACAGCTCATTAGCATATTAGGCCACACACCCCATGTTACCAGAAGTGTGGTCATCCAGCCACACCCACCTTTTGCTTCTTATTCTGTTTACCTTGCTTGTTGTCAAAACCCAGGGCTTTTTTTGTAGCAGGAACTCCTTTGCATGTTAGGCCACACACCCCTAATGTAGCCAATCCTAATGAGTTCCTGCTGTTGGGTGTGGCCTATTATGCTAATGAGTTCCTGCTGGGCGTGGCCAACTTGGGAGCCAGCCGGAACTCCGTTCCTGTGCGATCCTGCCCAAAAATAGCCCTGGCTTCTCTTATGTTCTTGTGTGCTGAGGGCTGCCAGGAGACTGACACCTCTGTCTGCAGCCTGGATCCACTGGCACCCCCAAGCTGCAAACCTATCCCTTAAAGGGGAGCACAGGCCAGGCCAGAAGAGGCCATCCCTACAAACCCTGGTTGGCGTATTATCATCGCCTAGCGTTGATGGTTCTCAGCCAGCACGTCACCAACTCCAGACAGAAGTCTCTAAGAAGAACCGGAGCAGGCGTCCATCTCCATGCTGATGACACTTCGGTGCAAATCCTCCAAGACCTGTCCTCCTCACGTAGATGTTCACGAGCATGGAGAGTGTGCGTGTGTGTGCGTGTGCCACAAAACAGAACTCTGCAGGGAATTCCCAGTCGTATTCTGTGTAAGCTTTTGGCTGCCCCTTCTGGAATGGGAATGGTGAGCCAGATGTGTGGGGCAAGCCTAAGTCTGGGAAGCGGCTCCGTGTGTCAGGAGCCGATCTGCTTGGGTGGCTGCCCGGACACCATAGGGCCAGCAGCTGATGCCTCCTCGCTTGGAGGGAAGGCTGGAAGACGCGCAGCCGGCTGTCTGTCCTTTTGCCCTGCACTGCAGGCTGAGCTGTGTCTCATGTCCCGGCTGAGCCAAGCGGTCAGCGAGTCCAGTGACTCCCAAGACCCGAACACCACTCCCTGTCGAGGTTCCACACAACACTGAGACAACTTTGAAGCCTCAGGGGGAAAGAAGCCTCAAAGCAAAAACAGCCAAACCCCACAACCACAGAAAGTCAGGGTAAAAAATATTTTTAAAAGATTATTCACAGGGCTATTTTGGGGCAGGAACGCACAGGAACGGAGTTCCGGCTGGCTTCAGAGTTGGCCACGCCCACTACAGCCAAAACCTCTGCATGCGTGGCTATAGAGGGAAGGCCTGAAGAGTGACACACACACCCCTGTGACTCCAAGGCAGGAGGGCCAGGGCCCCCCTGGAAGGATCAGGGAGGCATTTAAATGCCTCCCCATGCCTTCCCCGGCCTGTCCAAGAGCCGGCTTGCCCAGGCTCCCTGCAGCCACGGGCACCCAGGCAAGCCAAGGGAAGGCAAGCCAAGGGAAGGCAGTTCTGCCTCCCCTCCCCTCGAATGGTTGGCTTGCCTGGGCACCCCACAGCCATGAGGTGCCCAGACAAGCCAAAGGAAGGCATGGGGTGTGGCCTAATATGCTAATGACCAGTACTGTCATGGGTGTGACCTAATAGGCTACCAATCTCCTCCTCCTCCTCCTCCTCCTCCTCCTCCTCCTCTTCCTCTTCTTCTTCTTCTTCTTCTTCTTCTTCTTCTTCTTCTGAGTTCCTGCTGGGCTTTTTCTACCAAAAAAACCCTGATTATTAAAATAAACAAACTACAGGTATATATACCAAAAAAATGTTCATATGATACACTGCCAGTCTAAACCCCCTTTTGTCCTGCCTCCATGGACACAGAAAGCCCTTCACCAGCAACTGACGACATTAATACTATTTCCAATGATATAATTGCCAGTTCCATTCATTGTATCGCTCTTGACCAGAAAAGGTCTACTCTATATGCGTCTCTGTTTTTCTGATAAGTGGTTAATTTCACTAAAGTATAGATCTCCTTTTGTTTCCACAACCAGTCTTGTAGTTTAGGGATTTTTTTGTTTCCATTGCCTGACACAAACCAGCCTGGCAGCACTAATCATATGTAAAGCAACCATTTGCTAATCTCTAGGGATATCAGGTAGGTAATTCAGCAGCGGTGCCTCTGGTTTATAGGGGATTTGTTTTTCCAGCCCAATTGATATAATTTTCAGGATTAGAATTATTCTGAAGTCTAAAAGGAGAGCTCTCCCTCCCCCACCTTAACTCCCTAACTGAAAGGGCCACTGTGTCGGAATGAGGGCGTGGGCTGTAAGCGGGTTCTCGGCTGGCAGCTGCCCAGGCTCAGATCTTGCTCCTCTGGCCAACACCGCAGGATACATCTCTTGGAGAAGAGTCAGCAGCCACTTTGGATAGGGGTTTCAAGGCATCAGATGCCCAGATTTGACCCCCAGACAGCTGCTTTGCCCCAAAGAAATAAGTTCAGCAGAAAAAAGGAATGAAGAATCTGCAGGTTGTGGTCTTCAGTGCCAGCGCTGTCGTTGGCTGGCTTCGGCTGAGTGCAGTGAACCCACACTAACTGTTGGCCTACTGAGGCGTCACAGCAAGGGTGACTTGGAGAAGAGTCAGCAGCCACTTTGGATAGCCCTGTGGGCCGCCTGAGGGGGTTTCAAGGCATCAGACGCCCAGATTTGACCCCCAGACAGCTGCTTTGCCCCAAGGAAATAAGTTCAGCAGAAAAAAGGAATGAAGAAACTGCAGGTTGTGGTCTTCAATGCCATCACTGTCGTTGGCTGGCTTTGGCTGAGTGCAGTGAACCCTCACTAGCTGAATGGAGCACCTCTGATGTGCTCTAGGCCAGTGCTTCCCAACCTGTGGGTCTGGACCCAGAAGTGCACTGCTCAGCCTCTGAAAGTGGGTCACGGACCAGCCCTCCCTAATAGTCACCTCTGCCCTCTCCATTGCTCTCTTTTGTATCTTGAAAACCAAGATCGGACCCTGGAGACATTATCTTCCATGTCATACCTTAGATAGTATTTCTTCCTCATTGCATATACATGTTGATCAAGTAAAACGTGCCCTGATAGTTACTAGAGTGAGTTTCGTAGAGTCTTAGTGGGGATTAGAAGAAGAGAAGAGATCGGATTTATACCTTGCCCTTCACTACCTGAGGGAGTCTCAGAGCAGCTTAAAATCTCCTTCCCTTCCCCTCCCCACCAAAGACCCCCTGTGGGGCTGAGAGAGGTCTCCCGAGCACTGCCCTTGAGAGAACAGCTCTGAGAGAACTTGTGGCTGGCCCAAGGTCACGCCAGCTGGCTGCACGTGGAGGAATGGGGGTTCAAACCCGGTTCTCCCAGATTAGAGTCTGTGCTCTTAACCACAACCTCAAACTAGTGAAGAAAAAGAGGGTGGACAGAGGCTGGAACGTAACCTCCCCAGGCAAAGGCTGGCTAAGAATGCTGCTTCCTTGGGGTTCATTTAGTGGGGGCAGCTGTGCCCACTGTGTGCTGTTTGTTGGTTTCCCCAAAACACCTGGTTAGCTACTGTAGAAAATGAAATGCTCAACTAGATGGGTGTCAAGGAAGGTCATTGTTTGCCTAGGGAGCCAAGAATCCTTGGGTCAGGTGGGTCGCCCTGTTGGTCAGAAGCAGCAGAAGAAAGTTTGAGTCCAGTGGCACCTTTGAGACCAGACAAAAAACCCCGCCAGCCTTGGATGGTGTTAAGTCGGCTGTTCAGCGTCTTAACCACTTGAGCCACCGCAGCTCCTAATATAGCCACGCCCTATTTTACAATATCAACTTATGAGGTTGCACGGATAAGGTCCAATCACAATTGTTCCCTCTCCTGGAACTGGATGTTGGTGATTGGTTGGCTCTTCCTGGGCTACCAATAGTAATTGAGGGATTAGGATCCTAGCCCAGGGCGAAGCTTCACATGGTGTTTCAATCACTACGTTTTCATACAGACATTGGTCACATTGAATACACCACAGATGGGTCACCATGCCAAGTAGATTTGGACTTGTGGGCCACCATACTGAAGAGGCTAGGAACCGCTGCCTAGAAACGTTGCAGGGAGCTTGAGAAGGAAAAGCCTTGACCACTCAGGCATGAAATCGAACACAGGACCCGTCGTCATTGCAAGGCAAAGCCTGGCCAGGTGTCTGTTTACAGGCACCTCCCCACCCCCACCCCCTGCCAGATTGTCTGGGGAAGCAATAAAGGAGATGAAGGCAATTTACTTCGAGCCCATCCCTCCTCCAACTCTTGCAAAGAATCTCCCTCGTCCTAATGTGCAGGTCGCTTCAGAGACTGGAGGGAGGCCAAACCACCCGGTGAGGCTCAACGGCAGCGAGGCCGGCCGTAATGCATCCGTGATTGCCCGTGATGGCACAACTCTGTGATTTCCAGCTTTCTCATCAGATAAAAGAATGTAATCTTTATTCTGCACTCACCGGTTCTTTGCCTCCACCAGACAGCCCGGAATTACTGACCATTCATTAGTCCTGTTTCGTAGCGCTGCAGCTATAACGAAGTCTTCACAGGAGGAGGGTGGCGGGGATGTGAAGAGGCAGTTTGGAGGAAATGGACATGAATTCTGAGACTCCCGGAATCGGCTTGGGTAATAACAATAATTAGCATTCCTGTCACCTTCAGAGCATTTGTCCTACCTTATCTTGTGCGGAAGTTAATTCTCCCCACATTACAGAAGCACTCGCTTGTCTGGGGAGTGTCTGGCAGAGGTATAATTCGAACCAGGGACCTCCTGGGGTTTATCCCCAGCTCTTAGCCACCGCACCATCTCTCCACAACGTGCACCATTCCAGGTTTCCTAAGCATCAGATACTATTTGGGGCTAGCAGCAGCAAGCAGGAAATGCATTGTGCTTCCCCTTCAGCACTGGCAGCAATGTCCTTGAGGCATGGAAGCTCATGGGAGGCACAGCAAGTTCCAGAAAGGAGTCTTGGCCTAGGCATCATTTCTTCCTTTACAAAATGGCCCCTGCCAAGCATCCTCCTACCAGGACTGTCCTTAAAGGTAAAGGTCTCCCTTGCTCGAAAGCCAGTCGAATCCGACTCTAGGGTTGCGGTGCTCATCTCCGTTTCAAAGCTGAAGAGCCAGCGCTGTCCGAAGACCTTTCCGTGGTCATGTGGCCGGCATGACTAAACACCAAGACGCACGGAACGCTGTTACCTTCCCACCGAAGTGGTCCCTATTTATCTACTTGCAATGTCTTGCTTTCGAACTGCTAGGTTGGCAGGAGCTGGAACTAGAGATGGGAGCTCACTCCATCATGTGGCACACTCGGGTCTCGAACTACTGACCTTCCACAGCCTGCAGTTCAGTGTCTTAACCACTTGAGCCACCACAGCTCCAGGACTGTCCTTAGGCAGCTGCAGACTTTGCCGGTAGGAACTGGGTCATCCATGACTCACTCCGGATGACTCCTTGCCCAGCTCAGCTCTGGCCTCCACCTGGTGGAACAGTCTCCCGAGTGAGATCCGGGCCCTGTGGGACCTCATGCAGTTCCGCAGGGCCTGTAAAATGGAGATGTTCCACCAGGCCTATGGCTGAGGCAGCGGGGACCCTGGTCAAGGGTTGGAGGACTTCCTTGAGGTCGAGGATTACCAGTAGGTGTTGGTCTATAGAGCGCAATGCCCTTTGGGGGACATATAGGGAGAGACGGTCCTGAAGGTATGTTGGTCCCATACAGGGCTCTTTTTGTAGAAAAAGCCCAGCAGGAAATCATTAGCATCATAGGCCACACCCAAAAGCAGAAACTCATTAGCATATTAGGCCACACCCCTGACAGCACAGCTCATTAGCACATTAGGCCGCACCCCCATGTTACTAGAAGTGTGGTTATCCAGCCACACCCACCTTTTGTTCCTTATTCTGTTGACCTTGTTTGTTGTCAAAACCCAGGGCCTTTTTTTGTAGCAGGAACACCTTTGCATGTTAGGCCACACACCCCTAATGTAGCCAATCCTAATGAGTTTCTGCTGTTGGGTGTGGCCTATTATGCTAATGAGTTCCTGCTGGGCGTGGCCAACTTGGGATCCAGCCGGAACTCCGTTCCTGTGCGTTCCTGCCCAAAAATAGCCCTGGTCCCATATAACTATTAAAAAGTCTCAGCTGCACCCCTGTGGAATTACTGGTGTGCAGAATATCCACACTGCGCGCGCGCACACACACACACGCACTTGACCACTGACACCCTGCCAACAGCTCCACCCCCTGCTGCTTGGCTACTGACTGTCAATACTTTGATTGTCTGCATTTCCCCTCCCTCCTTCCCTCCCTCCGTCCCTCCACCACAGCTGGATAATCCCAGCTGCAGCCACTGAAGTGCTCTGGATCTTTAATCACACTGGGATGTGGGCTTGTGATTCTCCCATCTGTTTGTTCTGAACCAGAGGGAAGCCTCCCTTGCCGCGCTCTCTCAGCCTGGGCCTCGTGCATGCCAATCAAATGAGATCTGCGCGGGCCAGAGACAGAGATGGAGCACAAGAGGCTGCTTGCGACGGGGAACCATCTTCTGTCTGTCTCTTCTCCGGCGTGGTTAGAAAGATGCCCGTCCGCCTCGTTTGGCCCTCTCGGAGAAGACGCGTCAAGTCTCTGTCTTACTAATTAATGGCATGTGATTAAGTGAAATAGCAACAAATCTGTCCAGTGGCACTGCCAGCTGGCAACCTCTGTGGCGTGTCCCTTTGTGGGCCACGTACATGGAAGGGGCTGACAAGGAACATGAAAAGAAGGCCCACGGAGCCCAAACCTCGAACCTTCCTCCTTAAAGGTGCAATGCTGGCAAACTCTTTGAATTAACTTCACTGCACCCACACCCACACACACACACACAGGGTGGGAAGAATGCTGCCTGCCCTCCACGCCTTACTGTGGGGAAAATGTTGTGCAGAATATCCACACTGCGCGCGCGCACACACACACACGCACTTGACCACTGACACCCTGCCAACAGCTCCACCCCCTGCTGCTTGGCTACTGACTGTCAATACTTTGATTGTCTGCATTTCCCCTCCCTCCTTCCCTCCCTCCGTCCCTCCACCACAGCTGGATAATCCCAGCTGCAGCCACTGAAGTGCTCTGGATCTTTAATCACACTGGGATGTGGGCTTGTGATTCTCCCATCTGTTTGTTCTGAACCAGAGGGAAGCCTCCCTTGCCGCGCTCTCTCAGCCTGGGCCTCGTGCATGCCAATCAAATGAGATCTGCGCGGGCCAGAGACAGAGATGGAGCACAAGAGGCTGCTTGCGACGGGGAACCATCTTCTGTCTGTCTCTTCTCCGGCGTGGTTAGAAAGATGCCCGTCCGCCTCGTTTGGCCCTCTCGGAGAAGACGCGTCAAGTCTCTGTCTTACTAATTAATGGCATGTGATTAAGTGAAATAGCAACAAATCTGTCCAGTGGCACTGCCAGCTGGCAACCTCTGTGGCGTGTCCCTTTGTGGGCCACGTACATGGAAGGGGCTGACAAGGAACATGAAAAGAAGGCCCACGGAGCCCAAACCTCGAACCTTCCTCCTTAAAGGTGCAATGCTGGCAAACTCTTTGAATTAACTTCACTGCACCCACACCCACACACACACACACAGGGTGGGAAGAATGCTGCCTGCCCTCCACGCCTTACTGTGGGGAAAATGTCCCCTCTGCCGTGCTTGAGGGCAGATACAGAAGAGTCCCCCTTGTACAGAGACTTTGTAAATGGGAGTCTGGGGAGACAGAAAATACTGAACATATGATGTTTAGATGTAAGTGGTACAGTGAGGTCCGAGATAGATTAATTCAGCCTCTTATTAAAGAGATGCCTGGGACAGACTCAGATTGCTGTAATAAACTGTTATGAAAACCACTCTATTACTAAGATTGTGGCTAAATTTTGGGTGGCACGCCTGCTGCATTCGAAAGGTACAGCTTAATTTGTAAAATTGCAACTCTCTCCTTTTGTGTGTGTCTTTTCGTGCATCTGGCCTACTGCGGTGGCTCAAGTGGTTAAGACGCTGAACTGCAGGCTGCGGAAGGTCAATAGTTCAGCAGTTCGAGACCCGGGTGCCGCATGACGGAGTGAGCTCCCGTCTCTAGTTCCAGCTCCTGCCAACCTAGCCGTTCGAAAGCAAGAAATTGCAAGTAGATAAATAAGGACCACTTCGGTGGGAAGGTAACAGCGTTCCGTGCGCCTCGGCGTTTAGTCATGCCGGCCATATGACCACGGAAACGTCTTCGGACAGCGCTGGCTCTTCGGCTTTGAAACGGAGATGAGCACCGCAACCCTAGAGTCGGATTTGACTGGCTTTCGAGCAAGGGAACCTTTACCTTTTTTTTTTAGTTAATCTGTTATATGTATTCTATATTTCTGTATTGTATATTTTGTAATATCTTGTTTTGGTTCCCCTTGCCGAAGTGTTTGGATTGTTCTGGCTGGATGCGGTGATTAAAATTCTTCTGTGGGGAAAGTGCCACCACAGGCTTCCTCTGACACCCTAAGAATGCCAACCTCATTGAGAGCCAGCTTGGTGCAGTGGTTAGGAGCGCGGGCTCAGATCTGGGAGAACCGAGTTTGATTCCCCACTCCTTCACATGCAGCTGCTGGTATGACCTTGGGTCAGTCACAAGTTCTGTCAGAGCTGTTCTCTCACGAGCAGTTCTCGAAAGAGCTCTCTCAGCCCCACCTACCTCACAGGGTGTCTGCTGTGGGGGGGGGGAAGAGAAAGGAGATTGTAAGTGAAGGGCGGGGTATAAATCCAATCTCCTCCTGCTCCTTCTTCTCATTGGGACCGGGGCTGTGGCTTGCCACACTGCAGGGCACTGCCCCTGGTGCACCCAGTGCACCATCCCCTGTATGGAGAAAGGAAGGTAGTACCGGAGGTACTACCCAGGGCTGCTGCTTACCCCTGCAGATGGGTGAGGTGGCAACAGGACTGGTGTTGGTGCCCCGCCCCCTCTTGGGCCTTAAGTGACCATGGGCCAGCCCTGCCTCAAGCACCGAATTGCCTACTGTGACTGGCAGCCGCTTTCCTAGGATTTCCTTAGTGCATTGACTGGAGAGGCTGGGATTTCCTGGTGCAAATAGGATGCCGCATGCACCAGGCAGGGTTGAGGCCCAGGTCTGCAGACTGGCAACACACCGGATGGTGCCCACCCTCTTCGCCAGGCCTGAATGCAAATGCACAACGATTTTGTTGAAATGAGAAATGCTTTCCACTTAGGCTCTGATTTTTCAACGGAAAAGTCGGTTGCCTCTTCAGCAAGTGGGGACTTCAAAGGAACCTCCGTCTCATCAGTCTGAGCAGCGCCCAGGATGTGCGGCAGTCCCTGGACAGCTCACAGCTGGGAGGAGGCCAGGCCCAGAGGGAGGAGGGAAACCCCAGATCACAGGCAGCTACAGCAAACGAGAGACTCCAGATTTAAGGAATTGTTTCAATTACATTCCAGGTAAAAAATCCCCACCCGGTTGATTGGTGAGGCTGAGATTGTTTCGCAGGCTGCCCAGAAATGTTGCGTGTGATGATAGAGAACTGTCGCCCCCTTTGCACGTTACAGTCAATGCATCTACATCCTGTTTGTACGGAATAGCCCCACTCTGACTTGCAGGGTCTGTTTTGTCTTGCCCTCCAAGGTGTATGGGCACCAGTGGCTGTTCAAGGTCTTCACCTGGCATGTGCCACCCCCCTGGTTTTCCCAGCACTGGCTTTTCTATCCAGTTTGGTGTAGTGGTAAGGAGCACGGACTCTGATCTGGGAGAACCGGGTTTGATTTCCCCACGCCTTCGCGTGCGGCTGCTGGTGTAGCCTTGGGTCAGTCACAAGTTCTCTCAGAGCCATTCTCTCAAGAGCAGTCCTCGAAAGAGCTCTCTCAGCCTCACCTGCCTCACAGGGTGTCTGTTGTGGGGAGAGGAAGGGAAAGGAGTTTGTCAGCCGCTCTGAGACTCCTTCAGGTAGTGAAGGGCGGGGTATCAATCCAATCTCTTCTCTCCTCTTCTCTTCCTTCTGTTGGTTCGCCCGCTTTCGCCACCTGCCCACTGAGGGGACCAGGGCTCCCAGCCTCCCTTCCCTGCATTGTTGTTCTAAGGCCTCCTCTTGTGCCTGTGTCTCTTGCCACGCCGCGTCTGGTTACCACGGTGACATCTTGCGGCACTCCTGCGCCACTGGGGGAGGGGCCACTCACCAATGGACTGCCCTCACCTTCTCCCGGTACTCCTTTGAAAATTAGTGTGTCCAAAACAGTGGAGGTCTGTGTGGTACAAAGAACCACTCCTTGCATGGCCACATGCAAGGGATCCACACGAAAAAAAGGGTAAACACACAATTCCTCTGCCCCTCCCTCTACCCCTGCCCCAGTGCATGTTAGCTTGAGGCGGACTCTGTCACTTGAACGTTACCGTGGTTCTTTTTTTTTATTTCAAACTTTTATTTTAGGATATAACAACATATTCAACATTACATTTGGAATAACATATATCCATATCTCTTAACTCCTCCCCCCCCTTGGTGGCTTCCCGCAATGCTCCTCCCTCTTCCCTCCATTCCCTCTTATATTTCTATTATCTTTTCCCATTTTCATTCTTAAGTTCCAAGGTAACAATATTTGCTCTGTTCGTTCAATACCTTTATATATTTCTGCTCTTAATAATTATCAAAACAAAGTAAATTATGTTTTACATCCCAATTTTTTTCTAAATATTCTTTAAAGTCTTTCCACTCTTCATAAAATTCTTGATCTTCTTTGTTATTAAGTTTCTTTGTTAATTTGTCCATTTCAGCCATAAATAACACTTTCTGTATCCATTCCCCTTTTTCTGGTATTCTCTCTTGTTTCCAAGATTGTGCATAAGTCATTCTAGCAGTGGTAATCAAATACCACAGCAATGTCTTTTTTGTTACATTTACTTCTTCCATCTTAAGTCCCAGAAGTAAAATCTCCGGTTCTTTTTTAAAGGTACATTGCCGAATTTTCTGCTTTTCACTATGGACTTCTGTCCCAAAAGCCATAGCTTTATCACAAGTCCACCACATATGGTAAAAAGAGCCTTCTTGTTTCTTACACTTCCAACACTTATTAGACATACTTTGATTCATAATTGCTATTTTTTTTTTTGGTGTCGTATACCACCTATACATCATTTTATAGCAAGAACGTTACCGTGGTTCTAAAGGGCTGACGTTACCTTGGAGCCCCCGCTCAGGCCTGCAGTCCCCCCACACACCATTTTCTTCTCACCTTGACACAGAGAGTACTCCATCTCTCTGTGTTATACCTCTGAGGATGCCAGTCACAGCTACTGGCGAGACGTCAGGTCCTACAATACCAAGACCACGGCCACACAGCCCGGGAAATCTACAACAGCTAATTAAAACATTGTTCAGGAAAGAGGGATCACTGAGGGAATGCCAAAGAAAACAAAACAGGCTCCAGTCAGGAAGTTAAGCAGAGCTGGTCTCCCTAGCCCTCACTCAGTCTGGCTTCTGTGTGACAAGATCTGGACTGAGCTCTCCCTGATGGCAGGTGAGCTTCCTTGACACTGGTGACAATCCGCACAGAAAGAAATCGGCAGCACGGAGCTATTTTAAGAGTTCCTTGCGCCCCAGACGGGGTTCTCGTCTCTTAACTGTAAACTGATTGTACAAATGGGTTTGAACTCTGAAGCCGTTCTGGCCCTGACCTCAGACTTGCAGATTGCCAACCTGACGAAAAGGAAAGGAAATATTCAAGATGCCGTCCCCTTTTGAAAGCAGCACCTTGTTTCACAGTTCAGAGCAATTTTGTGTTGACTTCGTCTGCCGCAGACAGGAGCGCTTTTGCTATGCGCTCAAGTGGTTAAGACGCTGAACTGCAGGCTGTGGAAGGTCAGTAGTTCAGCAGTTCGAGACCCGGGTGCCGCATGACGGAGTGAGCTCCCGTCTCTAGTTCCAGCTCCTGCCAACCTAGCAGTTCGAAAGCAAGAAATTGCAAGTAGATAAATAGGGACCACTTTGGTGGGAAGGTAACAGCGTTCCGTGCGCCTTGGCGTTTAGTCATGCCGGCCACATGACCACGGAAACGTCTTCGGTCAGCGCTGGCTCTTCGGCTTTAAAACGGAGATGAGCACCGCAACCCTAGAGTCGGATTAGACTGGCTTTCGAGCAAGGGAACCTTTACCTTTACTTTACAAATAAAGTAGCCAGGTGGGGGGTTGTGGTCCTGAACCTTTTTTAAAAAAATTTTTGAAGTTTTATTGAGGAAATTCCATTAAAATACATTCCGAACATTAATACATGGACTAACAATTATGCTACAATTGAAGTGATCTAAAAATATTAACGTAACAGTTGGAGAGAGAGCATAATTCTAAGTATCACTTTGGAATCAGATTGAGCACGGAGGAAATGATAAAAGAACATAATCTGTCAGCCAGAACATTAAGTACTCGATGCAATATAACATATTGGTGTTGCACCTCAGGAATATAAGAGATAAATGTAAATAGACAATAGGGAAATAATCATTTTTCCATTTAGCAGTATTTGGAGATGAATAGCCCCAAAGATGTTTCATTAATGGGAGCCATTTTTCACTTAAGGAAACCCTTGGTTGGTCCCAAACCTTTTTGAGCCTGTAGGCAGATTTGGAATTCTGGCATGGCATGGTGGGTGAAGCAAAAAAAAATGGCTGCCACAAAATGGCTGCTGCGGGAGGCGGAGCCAGCCACAAAGTGGATGCTAGAGCTTAACTTAGTAACAGTGCCTTGTGCTGCGGTGGCAGCTGCTGCCAAAGCAACATTTTTTAAAAAATCTGCATATCCAATCAAATCTCTAATAGTCTATCAGAAGCTTTGTTGGGCAAAAGCCCTACCTGGCTACAAAGTTGAATTCTGGGTATCAGCTTTTGTGTAACTGAAGAAGTGTGCCTGAACATCGGGCTCTTTTTCTTTGCATATTAGACGACACACCCCTAATGTAGCCAATCCTCCAGGAGCTTACAGTAGCCCCTGTAAGAAGAGCTCTGTAAGCTCTTGGAGGATTGGCTACCTTAGGGGTGTGTCGCCTAATATGCAAAGGAGTTCCTGCTACAAAAAGAGCCCGGTCTTAAAAGTGCCACTGGACTCGACACTTAACATCGACACAGTGTCTTCTGAACATTTACACCCGTTCGCTTAATACCTCCTACAACAACCCTGCAAGGTAAATTTCAATGTATTTATTTATTCGGACAATTCCTGTGCCGCCTCTCCGGGCAGATAACCGTGTTGCGGGAGAGGCTGGGAAAGAGCTGATTGGCCAAAGCCATCCGGTAGATCAATGGCACAGGTGAGATTTGAACGCAGGTTCTGCCGTTTCAAGCCACCGCACTCTGCCACCAAAACCGAGGCTGAAATCTGCCAGCTACCTTTCTCAAGGCCTGCTGTACTGCAGAGAGGCACAGGTCATTCGTGCTTTTAAAACGGAAGATACAGACTCTGGCCGGGTTGGTGCCCCCAGCAGCATCTGCCTCCCGGCCTGTTCTCTTCTGGAACACAACGAGCGGCACAGAATCCTCCCCTTCCCTGCACTAATGGCTAAACGCTCCCTGCATTAAATCTTGATGTCTTAGGCCTAATTTAATTGGCTCGGCTTTTCCAGGCGCTGCTGCTTCTTATTCTGCTTTCCTCTACTGGATTAAAAAGCCCATTAGCGGCCAGGACTTTCTCCCGCTGAATGGACTGAAGAGGCTGTAATCAAGTCACCTCTTCACCTGCTTTGTGAGGCACCAGACAAGACAGCGTGAGCTCCTTAACCCATTTCCGAGAGGGAGGCTTTGGATCCCATTCACTCCGCGGGCACGCTGGCAGGACTTCGCTGCTTTTTCCCAGCATCGGATTTAAAACGCGGGTGCCTGCCGGGCCTCTTCCACTCATGGCAACACCGGTGGTTTGTACGGAAGGAGTCAAATCACACGTTCAAGTCTGCTGTCCAAGGCCTGGAGTCTGTGACCCAAAGGAGCTGAAAGGGGTCTAGAGGCAAATGGGCCTGCCTCTCCCCAGTCTAGGGTTGCCAGGTCCCCCTGGCCAACGGTGGGGGATGGGGGGGGTAGGGTTGCAAGATCCAGGTTGGGAAATGCCTGGAGATTTGGGGGTGGAGCCTGGGGAGGACAGGGACCTCAGTGGGGTACAATGCCACAGAGTCCACCCTCCAAAGCATCCATTTTCTCCAGGGGAACTGATCTCTGTAGTTTGGGGATGAGCTGTTATTCTGGGGATCCTCGGGTCCCACCAGGAGGCTGGCATCCCTAGCGGATAAAAGCAGCCTGGGGAAGACATTGTGATTATTCAGATACCAGGCTTGATGTTGTTAATTCCCGTCAGGGCATTCACCCCCGGAAAAGCTAGGAGAGGTCTGACTAGTCTTAGACACAAAACAGAAGCAGAAGGTGTGTTTGGGATCACCTTCTTGGTGGGGGTGATCTGTTGCCTCCTTAAGAGGGTATTGGGCTCACCAGACCTGTCCCAGGCAATGTTCCCTCTAAGCCGTGGAGTCTTGTGAGCAAAAATTCTACTTTGTGAACTACTGGCATGAAAGTTGTGAGTGAGCGATTTGGCTGCTGCATAAATTAGTTTGCTCTGGAGCCATCCCTTCCTGTGCTAAGACAAAAAACTGAGCTGGAGGCTAAAAAACAGCGAGCTAGCTCACACTAACTCAGCTTAGAGGGAACACTGGTCCCAGGGAAACCACGGGACAAATTCTACTTCTGCGTTTCTTATGGTATACCTTGCCTTGTGCAGTTTGTTGTTCACATTTGTTTTCTAATTTTGTGATCCCAGTCCTGTGGCACTATTTGTTGGAGGTCTTACACTGTCTAATTTTTTTAATTCCATAATCCGCCTTGAGTCTCAGCGAGAAAGACAGGCACTAAATAAAGTTAAGCCTTCCAGCAGATGGCTTTGTCAAATTGCTTGAACAATTGCTGTGAACCAGACCAGTTCCAGTTCTTTTGCTTTACCTTTGGACTAGGGACGAACACGAACCAGCTCATGAACTAAAGTTCGTCACAAATTTTGGCTGGTTCGTGGTTCGCGAAGTGATGCTTGAGAACTGTAGAACCATCACAAACTTCCATGAATTCTGATGCAGTTCATGGCAGCTTATAAAGAGCAGAAAGCAAGGTTTTAAATGGCTATGAGCCACAAAAACAGCTGAGCTCAGCTCCCCATGGCTTTTCTGCTCCCTGCAGCTTTTGGAGGTGAGCAGAAAGCGGGCCGTGAAATGGCTCAGAACCATTTAACCCCCTGCTTTCTGCTCCCCACAGCATTTTGCAGGGAGCAGAAAGCAGGGGTTTAAACTTTAAATGGCCCATGAATCAATGCAAACTGGTTTGATTCATGAACCAGTGTATTGGTTTGTGGTTTGGTTCATGGTTCAGCCATGAGCCAGGAACAGAACCACAAAAGTGCAGTTTGTGTTCATCCCTACTTTGGACCCTCTCAGCTCTGCTCCTTGATCCCGCTGAACTCCACTTTTTGATCCCATAGGCCCTGATCCTGGTTGGACAGCCTGCCTCACCCCGACCCCTTGCCAATGTGTATCTTCCTACAGTTGGCAGCCAGAATTACAGTTGAGAACAGGGCTATTTTTGGGCAGGAACATACAGGAACGGAGCTCCGGCTGGCTCCCAAGTTGGCCACGCCCAGCAGGAGCTCATTAGCATAATAGGCCACACCCAACAGCAGGAACTCATTAGGATTGGCTACATTAGGGGTGTGTGACTTAATATGCAAAGGAGTTCCTGCTAAAAAAAGGCCCTGGGTTTTGACAACAAACAAGGTGAACAGAATAAGAAGCAAAAGGTAGGTGTGGCTGGATGACCACACTTCTGGTAACACGGGAATGCGGCTTAATAGGCAAATGAGCTGTGCTGTCAGGGGTGTGGCCTAATATGCTAATGAGTTTCTGCTTCTGGGTGTGGCCTATTATGCTAATGAGTTCCTGCTGGACTTTTTCTACAAAAAAAGCCCTGGTTGAGAATATGGATACATCTAAACTTTATTTTTTATTTTATTTTATTTATTATTAAATTTATACCCCACCCTCCCCCGTAGGGCTTTAGTACTAGAAGGAACCTGAGGCACAGCATCCCTGGTTGAGAATATCCTCCCCCGTAGGGCTTAGTATTGAAGGAACCTGAGGCACAGCAGGGGGGGGATACCATACTGAAGATCCACAGAATTGCCTCATAAGAACTCCTTGCTAATTGTGCAGATCAAGCACACGAATTGTTGCACTTACCCACTTGTTTTGCATCATCACCATGTCTCATTCTCAACATGGCCCATCTGTAGGTGGCGGTCACACGCGTGAGATAAACCCTGAAGGAAGCGAGGCTATTCCCTCCGGAGTAATCTGACCACAATTGTGCGATCACACAGTCCTTGGAAGCTGCGGGGGGCAGCCTGCCACTGCATGATCAAGATTCAACCGCAGGTGAGTTGTTGTTGCTTTTTTAAAAAAATTTTTTGCTGTTTGTTTCCGATTCGCTTAAACGGGGAATCGATGAATCACATCTCAGCACTGAGGGCTCCCTATGGAGTGTGCAATGATGCACATACTGAGAAGGGGGGGAAAAACAACGGCACGGAGTCGGGATGGGCTGATCAGACCATCCCGACGCCATGAGAGTACACTGGAGCGGTCAGACACAGGAAAGTCCATCTGTGACCCATTGCAACCCGTTTTCAACTGAGAGCCAGTTTGGTGTAGTGGTTAAGTCCGCGGACTCTAATCTGGGAGAACTGGGTTTGATTCCCCACTCCCCCACTTGCACCTGCTGATGTGACCTTGGGTCAGTCACAAGCTCTGGCACAGCTGTCCTTGAAAAAGAGCCGTTTGTGTCAGAGTTCTCTCAGCCCCACCCACCTCACAGGGTGTCTGTTGTGGGGAGGGGAAGGGAAAGGAGTTTGTAAGCTGCTCTGAGACTCCAAGTGAAGGGCGGGGTATAAATCCAATCTCTTCTTCTTCTTCTTCTTCTTCTTCTTCTTCTTCTTCTTCTTCTTCTTCTTCTTCTTCTTCTACCGGACTTTTCCTGGTGTCTTCTTACTCTGCTTCTGCGGTGGAGCAAAATGGGTTGCCGATGGGCGCGGGGCGCTTCCAAGATGTCCGTGTCTGATCGCGCCCTTTAAAATCACCCAGCATTCGCACCTGTGGCGCGGCTAATTGTGCGTGTGGTCACGCCCAGGTTTGCAGAAAAGCCTGAAATGGGGGGGAACCCACATTGAGAAGGTTA
>NW_015169925.1:0-6441 GCF_001447785.1 Gekko japonicus | reverse complement strand
CAACTCCTCCAGGTGTGGCGGTAGCTACCCAATGCTCCCTCTAAGCTGTGGAGTCTTGTGAGCAAAAATTCTACTTTGTGAGCTACTGGCATTAAGGTTGTGAGCAAGCAATTTGGCTACTGCATAAATTAGTTTGCTCTGGAGCCATCCCTGAGCTAAGACAAAAATCTGTGAGTCGGAGACTAAAAGGCAGTGGGCACCATCTAACTAATTGGAGCGATTTATTACAGCACGACTTTTTGCAGCTTGTACAGAGTTTTCCCAGGGAGAGGCTGCCAGTGGGAGGGAAGAAGGAAAAGCTGAGAGTCAGTGTGTTGGGAAAGTGAGGAGACCCAGGTTCAAAACCCCACTTTGCCATAGAAACTTATATGGTGGCCTGGGGCCTACTCTCTTGGCCTAATCTACCTCACAGTCTTGTGAGGAGAAAATGGAGGAGAAAAGAACAATGGCCCCAGTCACACGGGAGGCTTTGATCCGCAAGAGGGACGGATCGGGGGCGCATCAAGTGGGTGCAACATCTGGGAAGCGGCGTGCACCCATCCCCGATCTGTCTCTTCCGGCTGAAGATGCGGATCAGAAAAAAACCTACGAAACACTAGTACTTACCGAAAAATCCGCTGCAGGGGCGGACGTGTGATTGCCGGCGCGCCCGTCTCTCCCGCAGCATGCAAAGTCCTGCCGAACTGCGCATGCACACGCATGCGCAGCAGGCTCGCCTCGGTCTGTGGTACGTGGCTTCCCCCTGGCATCTGATCATGCCGGGGAGGAACTGCGCGGCGGCTGGGGGGATCTGTCTGATCCTGCCGCTGTGCTTCTCTTTTGTTGTGGCTCAAAAAAGCCGCACTTCAGCCACGCCTATTTCCCCCAGTGTGACCGGGCCAATGTAAACTATTTGGGACCCCCATTGGGGAGAAAGGTGTGGTATAAATGAAGTAAATAGCAATAAAGCTGAAGACTTGGGGGCAAATAAAAGTTTTTTGGGGGTGGGTGGGAAGGAGAGGAGGAAGTGGAAAAAAGAAAGGGATATGGAGGCTGTCAGAAAGATTTAAAGAGAAAAAGATACAGAAGAAAATGTGGTGCCCCCCGTGAGTCCTTGTGGGTTCCTTACTTGTTCTCTTCAACCAAAAGATTGGGGAAGGAGCACAGAATATCTCTCTGTGTTCTGTGACTCTGAGGGAATGCAGACAAACGGGGCCTAAATGCATGGTTTATTTCCCCGAATCTTTCGTGTTCATTTCCCTGAATATTTCATGCTATGGTGGAAGACCTCCTGGCGATCAGCCTGTTGTCTGCTGGCAAGTCAAAGGCCAGCAGGAGAAAAAATGGTGGCAAATGGGGGGGGGCTGGCGCTGTGCCATTGTGCAATGTGACTTCTAGCAAAAACCGGAAGTGACATCATTATATCTGGGGAGGGGCACTCTAAGATTTGGCTTTTTGCTGGAAGCGACGCGCAGCAGCATGCCTGTCCCTGACCCCAGAAATCTTCATGGGGCTTCTAGGCTACAGTCTGGTAGCCTTACATGGAAGGGGGCTCATAATCACAAGGTTACATGCATACACTCTGCACGTGGGTTGTACAAGGTTGGCAACACGTGCAATATTCGATTATAGCATCAATTTGAAAAGAAAAGAAAGAGGGTTGGTTTACCATCCAGTCTGGATGGATGGATGCAGTTAACTTGGCTGAGCTCTGGTTCCATTGTGGTCCTTTCTCATTTGAGCACAGGGCCAGTTCGAAAGGTGTTAAGTAAACATGCAGTATCTCTTTCAAAACCTCTGCATTACAAGCCCAAATGCAATCTCAAATCATCTCCATTCTTATGCTGTTCTTTTGAAGTAGGCCTTTCCCTTCCTCAGTGTAAAGGGGCACATTTCTTTTTGGAGTGCTAATTAGCAAGGCCCTGACTAATTCCAGCGCTGCATTACAGGCTCCTTGATCTCCAAAACAACCCACAGTGATGGGGAATCCTTATGTCAGGATGAACCTTTGTAGCTATAGTCACTATAACCCAAGCTGGGCTTTGGATGCCCCCTAGGTGAGCTATGAATCCCTCCCAATGCAATACCAAGAAAAGACGTTGTCCCATTGAACCTCTATTAAAGGGACAGGACATTTTCCCTTCCAGTATGGACTGTGACTGCAGCCATGAAATTAAAAGACGCCTGCTCCTTGGGAGGAAAGCGATGGCGAACCTAAACAGCATGATAAAAAGTAGAGACATCACCCTGCCAACAAAAGTCCGCATGGTCAAAGCAATGGTATTCCCAGTAGTTATGTATGGCTGCGAGAGTTGGACTATAAGGAAGGCCGAGCCCCGAAGAATAGATTCTTTTGAACTATGGTGCTGGAGAAGACTCTTGAGAGTCCCTTGGACTGCAAGAAGATCAAATCAGTCAATCCTAAAAGAAATCCACCCTGACTGTTCCCTGGAAGGCCAGATAATAAAACTGAAGCTCAAATACTTTGGCCACCCAATGAGAAGGGAGCACTCGCTGGAGAAGACCCTGATGCTGGGAAAGATTGAAGGCCAAAGAAGACGGGGACGGCAAAGGATGAGATGGTTAGACAGTGTCATAGATGCAAGGAACATGAAGTTGAGCCAACTTCAGAGGACGGCGGAAGACAGGAGGGCCTGGCGGGAGATGATCCATGGGGTCGCGAAGAGTCGGACTCGACTGTGCGACTGAACAACAACAACAACAATGGTTGCCTGCTCTGGGTGGGGAAATACCTGAAGATTTTGGAGGTGGAGCCTGGGGAGGGCAGGGTTTGCAAAAGGGAGGGACCCCAGCAGGGTATAATGTCACAGGGAGTCCACCTTCGAAAGCAGCCTCTCCTGGGGAACTGATCTCTGTGGTCTGGAGATCAGTTGTAATTCCAGAACCTGGCCTCACCTGGAGGCTGGCAAACCCAATTAGTGCACACGGGCTGCAGACATATGGCCTGAACCCTGCAAAATGGCGGGAGATACTCAGGCTCCATCTGGAGGTTGGCAACCCAATCCTCCAGGTTGTTGGCAACCCTAGCTTGAAAGACCAATAGATTGACTCAGGATACGGCAGCTCTTTCTTCAAGCAGCACAGGCTTTTTGATGTCCCTCAAGCTCTGGCACCCTAGGCTATTGCCTAGGATGACCTGGTGGTTGGGCCAGCCTGAATACAACAGGAAAACAATTAGCTTCCCAAACCCTTAATTAGATTTTTAACAGGGTGCGAAGGGCAAGCTCCATGCGTCATAAGAGCTCTTGCACAAGCTCTGTTTCATTTCAAGGGAGCTCACGCAGGATCATTTTCCCAGGGAGCGCGTCCCAGTCCCGTCCGTAAATTCATACCCATATGGATTATGACATTTCCCATCAACATTTCGAAATACATTTCTATTTCTCTGAATCCCCAGCTTTCATTTTCAAAAAGCAAGTCTCTGGCACTTTCCCTTGCAGAGTTATAACTTGTTCTTTTTTTATTTTTTGCTGTCAAGCCACCGTTGACTTATGCAGACCCTGTAAGGCATTCGAGGTAAGAGGTGCTCAGAGGTGGCTTGCCGCCTGCCTCTGCCTAGTGACCCTGGGCTTCCCTGGTGGTCTCCCACCCAAATACTGGTGACCAGGGTCGACCCTGCTTCGCTTCCGAGATTTGATGACATCAGGCTAGCCTGCTGGGCCATCCGGGTCATGGCAGAGTTACAACTAAAGACTTACTTTTTTGGGGGGGGAGAAATGCTGGGCACCCAGAGATCTTGGCCATAGAGAGTTGGAACATTAGTGCCTTTTTGTTGTTGTTGTTCAGTCGCACAGTCGCCCGCCTGGTCAGTCTGGTTTGCGCCTAAGCACGCTTAGAGCCAGTTTGGTGTAGTGGTACACGCCCACTCGCCCGGTGTCTCTTCCCCGTCGCTGTGGCTACTGCTGGGGGTTGCCACCCCTCCTGGGCGTCTTCGCCCCTGTTTTATGCTGGCTGCCTGGCCTTCTGTGGTCCGCCTGGTCAGTCTGGTTTGCGCCTAAGCACGCTTCCCCTTTCACACACACACACATGCACACGCCCACTCGCCCGGTGTCTCTCCCGTCGCTGTGGCTACTGCTGGGGGTTGCCACCCCTCCTGGGCTTCTTCGCCCCTGTTTTATGCTGGCTGCCTGGCCTTCTGTGGCCCGCCTGGTCAGTCTGGTTTGCGCCTAAGCACGCTTCCCCTTTCACACACATGCACACGCCCACTCGCCCGGTGTCTCTCCCCCCTTGCCTGTTGGCCTTGGGTGGAGTGGCCACCCTTCCTGGGGCCTGCCTTTATGCTGCCGGTTTGGCTTCTGGCCTACCCTGTGCCTACATTCCCATTTAAAGCCCCCAGTGGTACGAGAGGGACAAAATGCAGGAGAAATTACAGTTTGTTGCTTTAGATTCAGCCATAGACAAATCTGTCACAGTTCATATAAGTCAGTCACTGAGAAATGCTTGTGCTAAGAAGAAGAAGAAGAAGAAGAAGAAGAGATTGGATTTATACCCCGCCCTTCACTACCCAAAGGTATCTCAGAGCAGCTTACAAACTCCTTTTCCCTTCCCCTCCCCACAACAGACACCCTGTGAGGTAGGTGGGGCTGAAAGAGCTCTGACAGAAACTGCTCTTTTTCAAGAACAGCCCTTATCAGAACTATGGCTTGCCCAAGGTCATCCAGCCAGGTGCAAGTGGAGAAGTGGGGAATCGAACTCGGTTCTCCCAGGTTAGAGTCCACGCACTTAACCACGGCACCAAACTGGCTCTAAACAACAACAGCATATGACTAGGTGTTTGTGTAAGTAATCCTTAGAGTCGGCTGTCCTGTTTGGGTCAGCAGCATTATCACGCATGTGCAGTTTCGAAAAACCTTGATGCAAACCTGTTTGGCAGACGTTCGAGGAATTTGTTGAGAACTGCAGAGACTCGGCTATTGAGTCAAGTCTGATAATTGCATGAGAGTGTGCAAAACTCGACTGTTGAACACATTTGATGGCACAATTTGTGGCATCCATACATCTCATAGACTTCAGGGATGGGGCTGTTAAAATCCTAGGAAGATGTTGGTTGGTACATTCTTCAGTATATGGGTCCCAAGCCATCGAGGGCTTTATAGCTGAGAATAGAACCTTATACTTGACCCAAAAATCGATCGGCAGCCCCTGTAGATGCCATAAAATTGGGATAATGTGCTCCTATCTCTGAGTTCCAATTGACAAATCAGCAGCTGAAGCATCCAGATGGTGTTCAAGGGCAGCCCCATATAAAGTCCATTACAGTAGTCAGTCTTGAATTTTTAAAGGCAAGGGCAATCTAGCAGAGTCTAAGTAGGGAGCCAATTTGCACAACAAGCACAGTTGAAAGAATGCACTTTTCACAACCATACTGCAACAGCTAAGCAGGTCTTAATGAGACTCCCAAGTTCTTCACAGAATCCATCAAATTAACCAGTACCTCATTGTTGAGAAATGGACTAATTTATGGTTTTATATCTGCTTACACACGCAACACATGGACTGTGCACACACCTGTATACCATAGGCCTAGAGGAAGCTGTTTGCATCACCTACTGTGAGAGATTTCACATAGGGAACACTTGCCTGCATTTCATGTTAATGTAGCTTGCACACATTCAGCTCAAAGCCTTATGGGAAGGAGAAGCACATGTTAGCCATTGTGGGCAGAGGCAACAACCAAGAAGAAGGAATTCCCCCATTACTGAGACTAGATGTCACGCAGAACATGGACCTGATCTGCATCTGAATTGCCGTTTCCTGTTTATGGTACCTTGTCTGCCTGGTAAAAACAAGATTCATCTGCACATCAAGGCGGGCACAGGAAGCCGAGACTTCACACCGGCCAGATGGCGTTCCATGAGATAGAGTGTAGAGTTTCAAATATTGGCCCAACCCATAGAATACCTGCCCCTTTCTACATGCACCAATGAGGGAGGTCATGGGATGGACTTGTAAGTAGGTGGGATCACCAGTGTAAAGTTCGCGGGGGCTGCGGGGCGCCAGCCTTCCCCCCCAAATTTCCCAGAAGCCCTGCCCACCCCTCGCCCTCTCAAGCCGGCACCCAGCCACAGGGCATTGCCGCTCGGACTCCCCCAGCTCTCCTCAGGGGCTCTTTAAAACGTTGTGGCCGCTGCAGCTGTTCTCGTTGGCAGCTGCACGCCAGCGGGGGTGGGGTGGCGGGGCGAAACGTTCCCTTGCCTCCCTGAGCTCGGGGTGGTGGCCTTGGACTCTCGCGCGAGAGGTCACTCTGGCCCCCTAGCTCTGGTTAGGGGCTCTTTTCGGGGTCAGCTGCAAACACCACGGGGGGGGGGGCTGCTAAGCTGCCCTCCCTGCCTTTTTCAGGCTCTGCGCCAAAGCCCCGGGCCTGAAAAACGGCCTGTAGAGCCGGCCACGCCCTCCCCTCCTTTCAATTTCGGCCCATTGACTTCAATGGCCCATAGGATA